>NC_074713.1:36461100-36761100 GCF_947242115.1 Biomphalaria glabrata
TGTTTACAACACCTCTATTTCAATTAGATCTTCATGGAACAGGCTGGAGAGTGGGTTGGTGGAGGACGCTAATCTCAAAAACAGCTCTTATGATTTTCCTACAGAAATTTAACAGTTGATGTATATTGTTGAGAAACAAAATGCTAGCTCGTTGGCCGCACGGGGTAAACTTTAGTTTGACGGTTTTAATATTTTCTAGTAAGAAATGTTGCAATGTTTTTGAATCTAACATTCATGAGTTATGAAGGGAAAAACACAAAATATTTTCTAAAAAACATGGCGTAGTCAGCCGTAGTCGTACTGTACCGATAACTGAGTTATTTATTAAATTTAAAGTTGCCTTAACTTTATAGATAGATTATCAAAGCTTTGCTTATATTTTTAAGTACATCTAATATAAATTACATCTAGATCAAGACCTTAAGAGATCTAAATCAGCAGTCTAAATCTAGATATAGTTTTACAAATAAATAATATAAAAAAAAATAACACTTCTACAAAGTAGGTCTGGCCTATTGGATAGAGACATAGGTTCATCAAACCTTTTTTTTTTATATATATTAATTTTTTTTTTTTGTTTAATAGAAGTATTGTCTTTAAAAAAATATTTTGTAAATGTTTTTGGTTTGAGATTGAAGTCGATTATGGATAAAATAAGGATACAAATAGGAATTTGTTTTATAAAATAGTTCAAAGTGACTTCCATATATGTGGGTTCTAGGGAAATAAAAACCCCAGTGAATACTTTGATACAGCCTTCAACTATGTGGGTTCTAGGAAAATAAAAACCTCGCAGTGAATACTTTGATACAGCCTTCAAATATGTGGGTTCTAGGGAAATAAAAACCTCGCAGTGAATACTTTGATACAGCCTTCAAATATGTGGGTTCTAGGGAAATAAAAACCTCGCAGTGAATACTTTGATACAGCCTTCAACTATGTGGGTTCTAGGGAAATAAAAACCTCGCAGTGAATACTTTGATACAGCCTTCTTTCTAAACGTTTGATGGACGGAGAAATGGATGAATGTTTGCTCCTTTCTTGACCTTGTCCTTTTCTCTCTCTCTCCAGGGATGTGCCAAGCTTCGGTCTATACTTGCTCGTATACGAGTGGCTGCATCAGCACATGATACGTACTGAGTATTCCGATGGGCATGGCATCATCGCTGCTATTTTTTCTGGAGGCACAGCTGGCTGCGTCTCATGGGCGGCTATCATGCCATTCGACGTCATCAAAAGTCGACTTCAGGTGAGTGGCACTTCCAGGTGGTTATTTTTTAGTGGTTTTATCGGATAATCCCGATGGACTTGCTTTTGACTGACTGAGACTAGTGTAACTGACCAGATGTTAGCTAGATTTAATAAAGCTTGATGATTTACAGTCAGGGCCGGACTTACTGTAATGCAAGTCAGTACAGTAACCCAGGACCTTACTATCGAAGGAAGGCCAACACAAACTGAAACATTTTTTTAAAACATGCCCTCACCCTATGCCCGTGGCAGCTACTGCGGCAGGCTATCTGTATGGTTGTGAGACAAGAATCGATCTAATGCTAAGCCTCATAGATTTTGTCACTCTTAGCGATATCCCTAGCCAGCACATACGTTTCACTTCAATGGTGTATGATTTATCATCAACGCTAGGTTCTTATATTTTTACATTACTGACTCAATGGTTGGATAGTTTGACCACTTTCCCCCTTGCACAGCCTATGGTAAATGGCTATCGTAATGTCTGCTAGTCGCAGATCGAGTACAATTAAGAAACATAAGTTGCAACCAAACTGAGGCCATGTAAAACAGGATAAAACATTTGTTTCTCTTACGAAAGTATCTGAGATAGCTGGTATTGTTGAAACTAAGACAAAAAAAAAAAAAAAACAATAATGGCTATATTATAAGGGTTTTTTTCTTTGGTGGTTAACTAAAAATGGCCAGCATTTTGTTATGCCTGATGTACAGAATAAAGGAATACTTGATAATACATGAATGTGTAAAGGTGCGTGGTTATTTAGGTGTGCACATTTTGGCACTGTAAAGTCAAACTTCGACAAACTTCATTTAAAATGACATTGACATTATCGCGTCTGATATTTTTTTCGCTTGTAACACAAAGTAATTATTATTTAATTGGCAACAGAGAGTTTTCAGTATGCGTCGTTGACATTAGACTTTTTGTTTCAAAACCTCTCTATCTTCCAATTATTTTTTATTTCTTTTGTTTTTCTTGAAGTTTCTACATGCCGCATTCTTTTCTTTTTCTATGATACTGTATTTTATTGCTTACGTGAAATTGACCGAATCTTAAAAATTGGGACATTTCTGTCTTTATAATAAGAGTAGTTGTGAAATGTCGCAAGAGAGTTCCAAAAGAAAGTGAAATCTAATGTGGTATATGTTTCTCTGAATAAAATGTCAGTGGAATAAAATGGTTGTTTGCAGATGAATAGGCTATATCAATTATTTGATAATCCGGTACATACATATTAGATCTATCTATCTATCTATCTATCTATCTATCTATAGATAGATAGATAGATAGATAGATTGATAGATTGATAGATTGATAGATTGATAGATTGATAGATAGATAGATAGATAGATAGATAGATAGATAGATAGATAGATTAGATATATTAGATAGATAGATAGATAGATAGATAGATAGATAGATAGATAGATTAGATAGATATATGGATAGATAGATAGATAGATAGATAGATAGATAGATAGATTAGATAGATTAGATAGATAGATAGATAGATAGATAGATAGATAGATAGATAGATAGATAGATAGATTGATATATATATATATATATATATATATATATATATATATATATATATATATATATATAGATAGATAGATAGATAGATAGATAGATAAATAGATAGATAGATAGATAGATAGATAGATAGATAGATAGATAGATAGATAGATAGATTAGATAGATAGATAGATAGATAGATAGATAGATAGATAGATAGATAGATAGATTAGATAGATAGATAGATTGATAGATAGATAGATTGATAGATAGATAGATAGATAGATAGATAGATAGATAGATAGATAGATAGATTAGATAGATAGATAGATAGATAGATAGATAGATAGATAGATAGATAGATAGATAGATTGATAGATTGATAGATAGATAGATAGATATACAGATATATAGATAGATAGATAGATAGATAGATAGATAGATAGATAGATAGATAGATTGATAGATAGATAGATAGATAGATAGATAGATAGATAGATAGATAGATAGATAGATAGATAGATTAGATAGATAGATAGATAGATAGATAGATAGATAGATAGATAGATTGATTGATTGATAGATTGATAGATTGATAGATAGATAGATAGATAGATAGATAGATAGATAGATAGATAGATAGATAGATAGATAGATAGATAGATAGATAGATGTAAATATAAAGAGTAAACGTAATATCTAACATTTCAAGATTTAAAATTTTGTATTATACTTTTAATGTCAATTAATGAACAGGAGAGATAAGCAGACGGTAGTAGTATTTTTAGATAAGTTATACTAAACAGGAGTAGTGGCCCTTTTAAATAATTACGTTGCCTGAAACCGAAAGTCTTTTCGGAACAAAAAAAAGACATGATATTTTATTTCCTTATAGAACTGCGGGGGTGTTTGACGATGAGATCGTAAATAGGGTTACTGGCGTTCAAATCCTGATTGCTGACCACATGGAAAAAGAAGTGAGGGGGCTTAAGGAAACATTTTTTAAGGCCCACTATCTTTTTTTTTTTTTTTGTGTGTGTAATGTAGGTGGTAAGAGAAGGGGGTGGGTGTGATACGGTAATACATTGATGCCAGTGGCAGGTGAAGAGAAACTTAAAGACAGACAAAGTAACAAAATGTCATATCTCTATAATGTTTAGTGTCAATTAAAAGAGGGGGAAATGGGGGGGGGGGGATTTGGCTAGCGAACTGTCACAGCACCTCCTACGACGAAAGTCAAGGGACAGGTGATGATGAGGATGAAAAGAGGGGAGGGGAGGGATACTTACGGAGAGCGTGATAGTCTGTGTAAGCTAAAGAGAGGAAATGAAAAAAAAAGAAAGAAAAGGAGAGAGAGAGAGAAGAGCAGGTAAGAAAAAAATTGACAAGGAAAGAGGAAGAAACTTGGAGAGGAAGAAAAAGCTAAGCAGAAAGAAAGAGAGAGAGAGAGAGAGCTAGAGAGAGAGAGAGAGAGAGCTAGAGAGAGAGAGAGAAAGCTAGAGAGAGAGAGAGAGAGAAAGCTAGAGAGAGAGCTAGAGGGAGAGAGAGAGTTAGAGAGAGAGAGAGCTAGAGAGAGAGAGACTAGGGGAGGGAAATCATAAAAGATAAAAGACAGTCAAGGTCAATTTGTAAAATAGTCAACGTTGTTTTCACACTGATCCTCCCGAGAAATTATTAATATGGGATAAAATGAATATTTAAAATCTATAGGATCCCCCCCCCCAAAAAAAAAAAATTCTGCCTTAACTGACAACTAGGCCTATTGTATAAATATCAACTCACCCATTAGAGTAGCAAGACACATAGGGTCCCGACAGGGCCGGTCTTAGGCCACTGCAACCTATGCGGCCGCAGGGTGCCCCGCACTTTAATAGGCCCCGCGCAATATCTAGGTGTAAGTTATTAAACCATTTTAAGTTAAATTTTAACTTGTTATTAAAAGTTTCTATAATTCCCCTGAAATTGAAAAATATACGAAAAAGTTATAAAAATCTCCTGAAATTATTAAAATATTCTGAAAACTCATGCAAATCTCCTGAAAAACAGACAAAATTGTCATTTCGGGATGTCATTCAATATGGAAATCGCCAATACTACTCGCAATTAAAAAATAAAAGGTATTGTCAACTTTCATTTGATAAAAATGTAATAATAAGGCGATTTTTAACCAAAACAAGAAGTTCAAATACTTACTTTACTTTACTTTAATAGTCACTGGCATTCAAATTTAGATCTAAATCTATTCAACCTCTTAAAAAAAAAACAAAAGTGATATTTTGCTAGTCGATAGTAAATCCAAAAGGCAGATCTGAATGTTTATCGGCTTTTTGTTGGAAGACTATCTTCTGTAGATAGTTAATTTGCCATTGATTTTGTACTTAGTAAATTATGAATAAAATGCACAGATGAATTTATTTTCTAATACAAAATCTTAATTTTCACTTATCCTTATCCCTATCCAGAATGGGTCCCGCGCAATCCGTTTCGCATAGGGCCCGCAAACTGTAGGACCGTCCCTGGGTCCCGGGTTAAAGAATGTGATGGTCGGCCCGTAAATTGAGTGTGACAAAACTTCTTATCCTGCATGTGGTCAGAACATTGACAAAACAAACATTTCTATTCAGTATTTATGCCATACCCTACAACTTCAGCTTCTTACAAGTAATGCATTTCATCCAGTTAGAACTAAAATGTTTGTTTTGATTTTTTTAATAGGCTTCTGTGGCTAATGTTTTAGGCCCAGATTTAATGAACCCCATTGCCCCATGATAGCTACGCCACTACATTTTGATTCTATATCTATATCCTATCCTTCCAACCTCCGCTTCTCTGCGTATTGCACTATCATTTCGTAAGTTTTGATTCGTTCGGGGGTTTCCGTGGACACTTCCGACGCGATAGATATCTCCGCTGCACTTCCTAGACCACGTGCTGTTTTCTTCCCAAGCACACTTTACGACACTCGAGTCTACGAGAACAAGGTTGTAGTGTAAAAGTTAAATTTATCTGACCTTTGGTCCGTAGTGTCTCAATCGTAGGGTTATCCCCATCGGTCCAAAAATAACACTTTTCCCACAAGAGTCACCGAGTCACTAACTAGGTCTTCTATCAAACAGAAAAGATTATTCCCATAAATCTGTTAGTAGACGTTAGATTTAATAAACAGTTAAATAACAAAGCATAATAAAACTTTACAAACAATATTACAAATATAGTAAAGACTCGACCAAAATAAGAGAGTTGGTGTTAGAGATTTAAAGTGTTGGGACTTGGTATGTAAAGACTATATTCTTGTAATGAAATTTACACACATAAAAATATACAATAAAAAGATGAAAGATCCATATTGAACTGGATGATATATGACCACCTGAGGTGGGGTGGTTTGGGGGGGGGGGCGCAACATTCAAGGCTTAACCTCAAGCAGTGTACATGTCCTCATAACCTCAAGCAGTGTACATGTCCTCATAAGCAGTGTACATGTTCTCATAACCTCAAGCAATGTACATGACCTCATAACCTCAAGCAGTGTACATGTCCTCATAACCTCAAGCAGTGTACATGTTCTCATAACCTCAAGCAGTGTACATGTTCTCATAACCTCAAGCAGTGTACATGTCCTCATAACCTCAAGCAGTATACATGTCCTCATAAGCTGTGTACATGACCTCATAACCTCAAGCAGTGTACATGTCCTCATAACCTCAAGCAGTATACATGTCCTCATAAGCAGTGTACATGACCTCATAACCTCAAGCAGTGTACATGACCTCATAACCTCAAGCAGTGTACATGTCCTCATAAGCTGTGTACATGACCTCATAACCTCAAGCAGTGTACATGTCCTCATAAGCAGTGTACATGTCCTCATAACCTCAAGCAGTGTACATGTCCTCATAACCTCAAGCAGTGTACATGTCCTCATAAGCAGTGTACATGACCTCATAACCTCAAGCAGTGTACATGTCCTCATAAGCAGTGTACATGTTCTCATAACCTCAAGCAGTGTACATGTCCTCATAACCTCAAGCAGTGTACATGTCCTCATAAGCTGTGTACATGTACTCATAACCTCAAGCAGTGTACATGTCCTGATAACCTCAAGCAGTATACATGTCCTTATCCTCAAGCAGTGTACATGTCCTCATAACCTCAAGCAGTATACATGTCCTCATAACCTCAAGCAGTGCCTCATAACCTCAAGCAGTGTACATGTCCTCATAACCTCAAGCAGTATACATGTCCTCATAACCTCAAGCAGTGTACATGTCCTCATAACCTCAAGCAGTGTACATGTCCTCATAACCTCAAGCAGTATACATGTCCTCATAACCTCAAGCAGTGTACATGTCCTCATAACCTCAAGCAGTGTACATGTCCTCATAACCTCAAGCAGTGTACATGTCCTCATAACCTCAAGCAGTGTACATGTCCTCATAACCTCAAGCAGTGTACATGTCCTCATAACCTCAAGCAGTGTACATGTTCTCATAACCTCAAGCAGTGTACATGTCCTCATAACCTCAAGCAGTGTACATGACCTCATAACCTCAAGCAGTGTACATGTCCTCATAACCTCAAGCAGTGTACATGTTCTCATAACCTCAAGCAGTGTACATGTCCTCATAAGCAGTGTACATGACCTCATAACCTCAAGCAGTGTACATGTTCTCATAAGCAGTGTACATGACCTCATAACCTCAAGCAGTGTACATGTTCTCATAAGCAGTGTACATGACCTCATAACCTCAAGCAGTGTACATGTTCTCATAAGCAGTGTACATGACCTCATAACCTCAAGCAGTGTACATGTCCTCATAACCTCAAGCAGTGTACATGTCCTCATAACCTCAAGCAGTGTACATGTTCTCATAACCTCAAGCAGTGTACATGTCCTCATAACCTCAAGCAGTGTACATGTTCTCATAACCTCAAGCAGTGTACATGTCCTCATAACCTCAAGCAGTGTACATGTTCTCATAACCTCAAGCAGTGTACATGACCTCATAACCTCAAGCAGTGTACATGTTCTCATAACCTCAAGCAGTGTACATGTTCTCATAACCTCAAGCAGTGTACATGACCTCATAACCTCAAGCTGTGTACATGTACTCATAAGCTCAAGCAGTGTACATGTTCTCATAACCTCAAGCAGTGTACATGTTCTCATAACCTCAAGCAGTGTACATGTCCTCATAACCTCAAGCAGTGTACATGTCCTCATATCCTCAAGCAGTGTCTCATAACCTCAAGCAGGTTAATGAATTTATTATATAGTAAAATTGAAAGAATTTCTATTTATCAATAGAAATGCTGCTTGAATATTTTCAAAAACATATTTTTTTAATTTGAATTTCAGTAAGTTTTTTTCGAAATGTTTTTTTTGTTTTGTTTGATTGACTTGCATAAAATTCATTCTCGATATTTGTTACCATTTTATAGAAACATAATACACTTGCTTTTAGTCATTTCTTTAAGTAGGGCGAAGCCTAGATGTAAGTCATGAAATCTATCTTTACGATTTCTTTAAAAATCCGAAACTGAATCAGGTGGTAGGTTAACGCAAACCACTCATGAACTAGATCCTGGTGACACAGCCTCTATCCGGCTACTTTCCTTATAATACGGACCGAGATAGAAGACGAAACAATATTATCTAGACAACATTCAATCTAGTACTCTGTTGTGTTTTCGAAGGAAACTAGAGAATCCTTTCTCGTAACCTGCATCCTTTTCTTTTTCTTTGTGTGGATGACGTATTGAAAGGAAGAGTGTCTAGTTGCGTGCTTGTGTGCGAGTAACGTCTGGAGAGAGGGTGATTATTGTAGGTGCATTAGACAATTACCAAAGTCTCTGAAACTCAAAATCTGATTTATCGTTAGATGACCAAATTGTTTTTTAAGCTGATCAAAGGACATATTTGAAACATCTTCACATTCACCTATCCCTATTATGAAGGACGGTTGGGGCATCACAGGGTCCTACTGCTACGTATTGCTCTGGATTCGATCTTTCTCTACTTGTAGACACACAAGTAAAAGCAATGCAAAAGAACTTGACAATTCCAATGTCAGTTTCATATAAATCAGTGGTGCCCAACCTTATACGGCCTGCGGGCCATTTTAATTTCCGACACTCGTGTCGCGGGCCACATTAACGAAAGATATAAAAAAAGAAATAGAGACTAAAACATTTTAAATAGTTTTATCACAATCCCATGTATGCTTGTAGATCTACTTACACCCATAAGTCATTATATGTAACAATGGTTTCAGGCGTCTTGTAACTGAAAGTTTTCCACTAAATTAAGTTCTTGTAAACATTGTGATCATACCCAGAATTTCAGAAATGTGCAAGGTTTATGAGGACAACAGGGCGTAGAAATCTATTGTCTGCATTGACGAAATTTCTCAAGCAGGGAAGTCTGGCTTTGTAAGTCAATCAGTTCCAGTTGGTGTCACTCCTCAGCGGCAATAGAAATGATTTCGAAATCTGCTGCTCTGTCATTTAGTTTTGAATTTGGATTTTCACAAACATCTTTCACCCATTTTGCAATTGTCATGGCAGAAAAGCTGAAAGCTACAACTGTTGTTTTTTTCTGGACGATTGTATTCAATCTCTGCCAGCAATCACTTTTGTATGCTTCGTATCTCTTCTTAAAATCTGACCAACTTTGTATCCTCTGTTACAGCTGACTCATTTCTTGACTTCTTGGTCAATATTTTCGCCAATCGCAAAACTCTTCTCAACTTTTGACGTAACTTTCCGATCTTTTCTTTGCGGCTCAAGACAACAATGCCTCAATATTTTTGTAATGGTTTGTTTTAGAATGCATTTTATGTTATGTTACTTAAAAATATTACTGTACAGATCAAACATATTGACTTATTATGTTCCACAAAAAAAAGATCTATCCACTTTTCCTGAAAGTTTCAACTTCCAATTTTCGTTTCTTCGACCATCCCATTTCAATAACGAACTAATGTTACATGGAACGGCACCAATCATGTTGGTGTCAGAAGTACACGAATAAAAATGATGCAGAAAAGATGCGCTGTATTCTACACATGAGATGTCATGGACATGGCTAGCTCAAGACAGCCGCGGAACTATCCAAGACTCTAAAACAACTGTTAATTCTACAAGAAGAAAAGAGTGAAATCCATCAAAGAAAAAGTGAATGCTAACATAGAAAATAAATTTTTCAACCTTTTTTAATTTTTTTTTCTATTTCCTATCTTCTGTGCCAATGTTTTGGCGGGCCGGTCTGAACCATTTCGCGGGCCGGATCTGGCCCGCGGGCCGTAGTTTGGGCATCACTGCTCTAGTCAAATGTGAATATTGGTTTGTTATGAATCTCACTGCTCTATTTTGTGTCTGTTCCAGATTTCTTAATGTTTTCTTGAGTTGAGGGGTCCCAAACGGAGGATGCATATTCTATTATTGGCCTAACCAAGGTTAAATAACATTTTAGTTTTATGTTCTTATTTGATTTATAGAAATTTCTTTTAATAAATCCTAATGCTTTGTTTGATTTTTTTGTAGTTTCATTAATATGTGGATTCCATGATAGTTTTTCATTTATTATAACACCTAGGTATTTTGCGTTTTTAGTCTGTGTTACTGGCTTGCCATGAATAAGATAAGTGGAATTAATTTGTTTTAGTTTTTTTTGTTACTCTTAACAACTGACATTTTTCTGGGTGGAAAGACATGCTCCAATTTGATTCCCATTTCTGTAATTCATCTAATTCTCTTTGTAAAATATCTGTGTCTTGTGTTGTTTTTATTGTTCTATATATTATGCAATCGTCTGCAAATAATCTGACTTTTGTTCCTGAACTAATGCAATTTGGTAAATCATTTATGTAAATTAAAAACAGTAGTGGACCCAAGACTGTTCCTTGAGGTACACCTGAGTTTACTGTTATCGGTGTTGATTTAGAGCCATTTATTATTACAGTTTGTTCTCTCCCTATCAGAAAATCTTTAATCCACTGATGCAGTGGACCATTAATGCCGAAATATTTTAATTTTTTAAGCAAACTATGGTAGTGAACTTTGTCAAAAACCTTAGAAAAATCTAGTAAGATAGCATCTATTTGTTCACTATTATCTAAACCTTTTGAAAAATCATCAATTAGTCCTATTAGTTGTGTTTCACATGATCTATATTTCCTAAAGCCATGTTGGTATGGTGTGAGGACATTATGTTTGTCTAAGTGGTTTATGATGTTGCTACATATTATGTGTTCTAGGATTTTACATGTGATGCTGGTAAGTGATACTGGTCTGTAGTTTCCTGGGTCAGATTTTTCTCCTTTTTTAAATAGGGGGGTGACATTAGCTTCTTTCCAGTCCTTTGGTACTCTGCCCTGGTTAAGTGAAGCCTGAAAGAGTATTTTGAACACTGGGGCTAGCTCATTGCTTAGTTCTTTGAGTAATCTAGCTGGAATACTATCTGGTCCAGACGCTTTATTTGGTTTGGTGTTGGCTAATAGTTTTTGAATTCCATTTTCTTGTACTACTATATCTTCTATGTTGTCTACTTGGTTCAAATTCAGTAATATGTCTTTGTCTCCTGGGGTTGAGAATGCTGATGCAAAGTATTTGTTTAGGATGTTTGCTTTAGTTTCATTATCATTATGTATTATGTTATGTTCATCTTTTAGTAGCGATACGCCTGTTGTTTCCATTTTATTAGACTTAATGTATGACCATAGGTTTTTGTTGTTATCTTTAGATATTACATTGTTTATGTATTCACTCTGCAGCTGTCTGCTTACTTTTTGGGTATAGTGTTTAATTTTTATATACTTTTTGTAAACTCTTTCTGCATTAGCTTCTTTAAATTTTCTATATAGGTTTTCCTTCTGTTTACAAAGCTTCTTTAGTCTATTATTAAACCAGCATTTATTTATTTTGTTTGATATGTATTTAGTTGGTATATGATTTTCTATAATGCTTTTAAGATGGTTTTTAATGAAATTCCAGAGGTTATCGACTGGTTGGTTAATGTCTTTTTCTAATAAGAATGTTTGTTGAAAGTTTAATGCAGCTTGGTGTAGTTGTGTTAGGTTACATTTATTCCAGACTAAGATTTTTCTTTTGGGTTTTGTATTGGCTATTGCTTTTATCTGACTGTGTATTTTTATGATCTCATGGTCTGATAGACCAGGGATAATATCATAATCAACTACTAATCCAGGTCTGTTGGTTAAGAAGAGATCTAATGTGTTGTTTAATCTAGTTGGCTTTTTAATGATTTGATCTAAACTTAGGTTGTGTAAAGTTTCTATGAAAAGCTCATTTATGTCCTTAAGGTTTTGGTGTTTATCTATGGTTAGTGTTTTCCAATTTATATCAGGTAGGTTGAAATCACCCATAATCCAAAAAACTGCATTTTTATTTGTCTCTTTAAGTGTAGTAATCTGATTACATAGTTCCTGCATGTATTCTAAACTTTGTAGAAAGTAGATCTAGATCTAACCCGTAGTCTACAATATATCAGGAATGACTAGCTGATTCTCTAGCTTAGCCTACTGTTTGAGGTCCGTTTTTGGTTTATAGTGCAATCTAGCAGACGTCTTTCTTTTCTAGTTCCGGGTTGCCATTTAACAGATTTAGAATAAATACAAACTTTAAAATCTATTTTTAACCTATTGAA
The DNA here is from genome assembly GCF_947242115.1 of Biomphalaria glabrata. Taxonomy (NCBI): domain Eukaryota; kingdom Metazoa; phylum Mollusca; class Gastropoda; family Planorbidae; genus Biomphalaria; species Biomphalaria glabrata. The sequence continues at coordinate 36,473,538 of NC_074713.1, forward strand.
AAGTCCATAGCTGATTGATTGTTATTGCTTAGAACTAGATCTAGATCTAGATGAGACAAATTGGAGGATTCAGTACGTGGGTTGTTATAACAAATTACTTATATTATGCAAGGAATAGTTTCAATTCAACCGATCTGTAACCTGGGGTACCTATATCCCTGGTGTGGTTAGAATCAACATATCACTTGTTGTAAGCTACGTGTATCCCTGGTCTTGGTTTCACTAATAGATCACGTGGTGTAAGTGTATCCCTGGTCTTGGTTTCACTAATAGATCACGTGGTGTAAGTGTATCCCTGGTCTTGGTTTCACTAATAGATCACGTGGTGTAAGTGTATCCCTGGTCTTGGTTTCACTAATAGATCACGTGGTGTAAGTGTATCCCTGGTCTTGGTTTCACTAATAGATCACGTGGTGTAGGTGTACCCCTGGTCTTGGTTTCACTAATAGATCACGTGGTGTAAGTGTATCCCTGGTCTTAATTTCACTAATAGATCACGTGGTGTACGTGTATCCCTGGTCTTGGTTTCACTAATAGATCACGTGGTGTACGTGTATCCCTGGTCTTGGTTTCACTAATATATCACGTATTGTACTTGCACTAGCGGATACAGAAATTTGGCGTGGATAAAGTGCTTTTTTTGTAAAAAAAAAAAAAAAAAAAAAATTAGGTGCCGGTATTCAGTGATTAGGTGCCGGTACTCAGTGATTAGGTGCCGGTACTCAGTGATTAGGTGCCGGTACTCAGTAGTTGATTGCCTTACTTATAACTACTAAAAATTAATAATATAGGCCTACGTTAAAATACAAGAAAAGTAATAATTTTTTCAAAAAGGTGCCGGCACTCCCTTTATATATTAGAATTAAAAAAAAAACAGTGTTTCTCAACCTTTGACGAAAAAAAAAACCCAGACTAATCCTAACCCTGAGCTAGCCAAGATAACCAGTGACTTGGTAGAATTTAGGTCATTGGTTAATATGCATGACTAAATGCATGACGCGTAGGACGTAATCATCTTCTTTTTTGAAGTAACGTCTGTATTATATAAGATAAGATGTTACGCACTTTCTCTTGACAGCTAAGGGGTCTGGGGCAGCGCTGTAAGCTCCCCCAGTGGAGTCCGGGGCGAAGCTATTTCTTGCATTCTTCACAGCAGAATCGCATTCTCCTGACATCTACAGCTCATTATTCATCCTATTCAAAAAGGACCTTTTGAAAAACAAATTCTTGAAAAATATTCTAATACGAATTTAAAGGCCCTTTCTACATTGCAAATACAATCGATTTGTTTCTTGAAAAGATAAGATACCCAACATATTTAGATTAAGGCTTTGAGGATCGCCGTCGAAAAAAAAAAATTCGAAAAATATTTTAAAAGAAAACAAACAAAAAAACAGCCATGTTCGAAAAATAATATTTTTCAAAAGGCTAATTTGTAAGTGATACATTTTGTTAAATAGGCATGTTTGTTACTTTGTTTTGTTACAGAACTATAATTCAAAGCTCTAAACGAAAAATTTTGGAAGTGGTAGGAGAAATTAAGAGGGCCAATTAGACCTTCTACTCTAATTTTTTGCATTTTTAGGATTCAAGCATATATTGTGAGTTATAGTCTCAAAATGTTTTATACAACAGAAAAATATCAGTATGAGTAAAGGTTCGAAAAGGTAACTAGGAAAATAATATTTGGTTTCAGAACTCATCTCGTTACTCTTATAATGAAAAAGTTCGTATAAATTCAAAATTTTCCAAAACAAAGTAACTAAGATAAATGTGTGTGCAATTACATAAACTCTGTCGCCATATTTGACTGTTTTGTTTTAAAACGTCATGTTTTCGTCTGGAAAGGGGAAAATGCGGTAGAGTGAAAACGTTAATCCTCGCTCCTTTTTATAATTTATGCAAATGATTGCATTTGGCATTAAAGAATAGGGGGTGGGGCGACTCGATATAAGAATTTAATTTATAGCATATATAAATTATATCTGTGACAATTTTTTTTTAATTTTGTAATTTCTTAACTAAAATACAAAAAGAAAAAAGTATTGGTTTGTTCGAAGGGCGGAAGGCAATTGTATGTATCGCCCCTGCCACCTGGTACAACTCTTTTTGGTTTTATATTTACTAATGATAACATTTGAGATCAGAGTCTGTGTGCGACACAATATACAAATAGGTTAAAACATCAATACGTACTTTATATTCTATATATATTCAACTAATTTTGTTCACAAACAGCAGAAGCAATCGCCCCCCCCCCTCCTACCTCATCGAATCGGCTAAGATACCAGAAGTTTAGCGATATAATAGAAAAATTATATACTAATTCAACTAATTCTGTTCACAAACTATGACTTTTAAATAAAAGTAGGACCGCCCCCCCCCCCACTCAAAGGGTTTAGATTGGAAGGGCATTAGAGGTATTCGCCCCCCCCCCCATTCCCACCCAATCGATTAACAGGGGAACGACATAATATAAAGATCGGTTAAAATATCAATAACAAATTTTAATTATATAGATATTTAATTTATTCTTTTAACAAGCTGTGATTTCTACAAATAAATTGGACCGCCCCCCCACTCGAAAGTTTAAGGTGGGGGGGGGGCGGGATTGGTGCCATCGCCACTTTCCTATCCCACCAAATCTGCCAACATACTAGAAAAGGGGGGGGCGAAATAATCTAAAAATAGGTTGAAATATAAATAATTAGTATATATTATTAACATAACTAATAAATTCGTATACAATTTGTGTGATTTCTTTACTAAAATTCTGCCGACAGCGGCTCGTGTAGGCTAAATTTCATTGTTAAATGAAGCTGATGTTGGTTTAGGGCATTTCAGAGAAAAAAAAAGGTTTGAGAAACACTGCACTTGCGTAAAGTGTTTAAAATGATATCCAACATTGGTATGACCCTTAGGGAAACTGATTTATGATGATGCAATAAGGAGTTCCTGGATAGCGATGTCTGTTATAACAAAAGAAGAAACTCGGTATGATGTGGTAATGTATGTATGTTGATATGACCTATGTGTGTTGATAAGACCTAAGTGTGTTGATATGATCTATGTGTTATCATTTGTGTATTGAGTATTGACATGATCTATGATCTTGGCTATGTGTGTTGGTATGATAATTTTGATCTATATGTCTTAATATGACTTAGGGGATGTAATATTGTGTGATGTATAGTCTGTATGTGTGGGTATGTGTAGTGATATGATTATGGCTGGTGATATGTCTGTTTGTTATGGTATAATCAAAGAACTTAAGAACCCTACATGTCGAAGAGAGAGCATGAATGAATTACTTCTGTAATAGCAATAGTGTTGATTAATGAAAAAGAATTGGTCTGGCGAAATAAAATATGTTTGATACAACCTTTTTATGAATATCAAACCAAATACTTGATTTCCATCTTCCCTGTAAAGGAAGATTTTTATAGTTTTTATTATCAATGTATTGTTATTGTTGCTATTTAATAAGGCGTCTTCCAGTCTTACTATAGTTCGCTTAGTGCACTGTGGTTCATCTTCATAGACATGTGGCGTAGGGTAGGGTGGTGTCCTTGCTTTTTGGGGGCACTAACCAAACACAAACACAATTCTGTTCGAGGGGCACTAACCAAACACAAACACAATTATGTTCGAGGGGCACTAACCAAACACAAAACACAATTCTGTTCGAGGCAGATAGATGTACAATATGATAATAGGAGTACATTTCGAAAAGCAATCCATTAACAAACAAACAAGAGAGATTGATAGACAGACAGACAGACAGACAGACAGATAGATAGATAGATAGATAGATAGATAGATAGATAGATAGATAGATAGATAGATAGATAGATAGATAGATAGATAGGTAGGTATGTATGTAGGTAGGTAGGTAGGTAGGTAGATAGATAGATAGATAGATAGATAGATAGATAGATAGATAGATAGATAGATAGATAGATAGATAGATAGATAGATAGATAGATAGATAGATAGATAGATAGATAGATAGATAGATAGATAGATAGATAGATAGATAGATAGATAGATAGATAGATAGGTTAGGTTAGGTTAGGTTAGGTTAGGTTTAGTTTGTTTAGGTTAGTTTAGGTAATATTAGAATAGATTACTCAAAGAATAAAGAATTAGTTTGAATCATATTTTCTATCACATGTTCCCCATTTTTTTATGGGCATTAATACAAAGTGACTATGGTTGTGAGAGGGCAGTCATTCATTTCAAGACAAATGTTTACGTCTTGTAATCCTAACTTACACAATTCTCTATCAGAATAACAAAAAAACACCGGGCGCAGCCAGTAGGTAAATACTAAATAAAAATATAAAGTTTCTTATCAATTAAAAAAAATCCAAACCTTGCACACACATACACACAAAAAAACCCACCTGGTTATGTAACCAATGTCTTGCTTGGGTTTATTTTCAGGTTGATCACAGTCTGCGGTATAAAGGATTTATGGATTGCCTTATAAATACAGTGAAGAAAAGCGGGATCTCGGTCCTCTACAGAGGGACCATGGTCACGATGCTCAGAGCTTTTCCCGTCAACGCTATTACATTTGTTGTGTACTCCCAGGTGCTACGAGAACTCAACATTATCTATTCTCCCAGGAAAAAAGAAAAACAAGAGAAAAATGTGTCTTAGCCACGTCCCTAAGCTAATCTTTTTTTCTGGGCTCAGTATAGGACGTTTGATCAAGTAATCCATTATAGAACTTCTTATACAACATCAAGTAGTCTATATATGAGCATCTGATATAGCAAGACGTTATCTTATAAAACGTCTTATTCAGCATCACGTTTTCTATTTTAGGACGTCTTATACTGAGTCAGGTTATCTTATAGGACGTCATATAGGCCTATAGCATTGATTATCTTATAGCAGCTTTTATACATCTATCTGCCTCAAACAGAATCAAGCTATTTATTATAAAACGTTTTATACAGGATCAAGCTATTTTAATTGGATGTTTCACAGAGTATTCGTCCTAGAATGTCGTAAACTGCACTAGATGTTTCACAGAGTATTCGTCCTAGAATGTCGTAAACTGCACTAGATGTTTCACAGAGTATTCGTCCTAGAATGTCGTAAACTGCACTAGATGTTTCTATCACTGAACATCTCCCACACTATGAAAAACTTGATTTAATGACGCTTAACAAATGATCATCTTCTTTACACCACATGTCCACTTTTTTCATTCTAAGAATATTTTTTCACAGCATCCATTTCTTCATCGTTGGACTATTCACATTATCGTCGTCTTAATTATAAGATTATTTAATTATAAGATTATTTAATTGTAAGATTATTCACAATAATTTTTTACCCCGAACTATTTCATCAATACTACATTTGACAAGTTGTACAAACTAAAAGATTCCATGACGTCTTTCACAGCATTCATCTCATCAATGTAAACGCCTGGAATACTCTGTAGCGACGCCTCTATATATCTATTATTAAGATGTCCGATTCAAGATAAACGTGTTTATTTTTGACATCTTACATTACTATCTTTATGACGTTGCACATTCCCTTCGTTATAATGACGTTTCATTTGGTAAAAAATTCGTCTGACACTTTATCAAGTTGTCTTTAGTACATTTGATAGGAACTTTCACAAGTGACATTAGTTTTAGATCCACACAGTATTATCATTCAAGCTTTACATCAGCACAGTATTATCAGTCAAGTTTTAAATACAGTATTAATAGTCAAGTTTTACATGCACTCAGTATTATCAGTCAATTTTTACATCCGCACAGTATTATCAGTCAAATTTTAAATACAGTATTAATAGTCAAGTTTTACATCCACTCAATATTATCAGTCAATTTTTACATCCGCACAGTATTATCAGTCAAATTTTAAATACAGTATTAATAGTCAAGTTTTACATCCACTCAGTATTATCAGTCAATTTTTACATCCGCACAGTATTATCAGTCAAATTTTAAATACAGTATTAATAGTCAAGTTTTACATCCACTCAGTATTATCAGTCAATTTTTACATCCGCACAGTATTATCAGTCAAATTTTAAATACAGTACTAATAGTCAAGTTTTACATCCACTCAGTATTATCATTCAAGCTTTACATCCGCACAGTATTATCAGTCAAATTTTAAATACAGTATTAATAGTCAAGTTTTACATCCACTCAGTATTATCAGTCAATTTTTACATCCGCACAGTATTATCAGTCAAATTTTAAATACAGTATTAATAGTCAAGTTTTACATCCACTCAATATTATCAGTCAATTTTTACATCCACACAGTATTATCAGTCAATTTTTAAATACAGTATTAATAGTCAAGTTTTACATCCACTCAGTATTATCAGTCAATTTTTACATCCACACAGTATTATCAGTTAAGTTTTACATCCACTCAGTATTATCAGTCAATTTTTACATCCACACAGTATTATCAGTTAAATACTTAACAATATTGTTTTCACAACGTCACTGATTTCTCTATCGAGTCAATGTAAGTGTCTATCAAAATGGCTTCTGTGTCACTCGGCAATGACGTCTCGCACTGTAAACGTCACCATGCCTACGTTTTGTATGACGTCTTTACATAGAAGTGTTTCTCTGGAGATTGACGGGTCTATCTGGGGATGGATGGGTCTATCTGGGGATGAACGGGTCTATCTGGGGATGGATGGGTCTATCTGGGGATGAACGGGTCTATCTGGGGATGGATGGGTCTATCTGGGGATGGATGGGTCTATCTGGGGATGAACGGGTTTCTCTGGAGACGGACAGATTTCTTTGGAGATGGACTAGTGTCATAATAACTCTATATAGGCATCGGTTCAATATATCTTCACTCTAAAGAAATCTAAAGCAAAATACTACGACTGTGTGTTACGGTGTTTGGTTTCACGCCAAGTGTCAACAATTGAATTAAGTTATATTTACTTAGGAATTAGATTACAATTGGTTTGAGGCGTTGGCGTTAAGATTAAGATCAAAGTATAGTCTAGTTTTACGTTTGAAGTAAACAAACAAACATTTCTTTTTTTTTTAAACGATCTAGAATTTATTTTTAATACAAATATTTGTAATGCTTTTGGATTCCTTTTGTATTGACCTAGTGTACGTGACGCTTCTGTAATTGAATCTTTGTCACCAGACTTTCTCCTCACCTAATAGGTGAAACTTGTCATGAGATTTATCGAATGTACATTCGTGTCAATAGATTTATTTGAGTTGTACACAGTAAATATGTGTTGAAGAGTTCTTAGGATGTGTTGTACATTCTAAAGATGTGTTTACTAAAGATGTTTGTTTGTACATATGAGTTATATGGATATGTTTGTAGTTTGTACATAAGAGTTCTATGGTTATGTTTGTACAGAGAGTACTATGGATATGTAGTATATAAATGTGTACAAGAAGGGATGTATGAATGTGGTGTACAAATGAGACCTATGACTGTGCTGTATCAATATAAATAATCTGATTTATTTTTTATGATATGTATTTACAATCGGGTGAATCTGATGCGCTGTATATCCAATTCTTCGTTTATGTTTTCTAATGGACATCTCATCCAAATTAGAATGCTTTATCTTGTCATATAGTTTTCCATCTTTAATGATACTTTTGAAATGCATTGTTAAATGAATAAACACACGTCTTAGAACGAGTTTTATATAAACCTATAAATATAATCCAAATATCGTCACATCTTATCACTAGCGGATCCGGGGGGGGGGGGGGAGGGGGGCGGTACGGGTGATCGCCCCTCTTCCCACTCGGCCGACCTGCCGGGGGATGAATTTTATTTAAAAAAAACACACAGTTTGTTTAAAAAGTATTTACTTTGCTTAATAATATATACTAATTATTTATATTTTAACCGATTTTTAGATTATGCATCCCCCCCTCATCTGGCAGATTCTGTTGAGGGAGGTGGGGGAAACTAACCCTTCCTGTGGGGGGGGGGTCACAGTTTTTGTGCCACTATCTCTATTATGTATGCTACGTTTTCGTTCTTTGAACCCATTCTTCTATCATGTCAAGCCCTTGCTGGTATGGTGGCCAATTCTGTTGGGTCTGGGGGGAGGGGCGATCGCATTCAACGCTTCCCCTGACCCCAACTCTTTGGGCGGGGTGGGGCTGTTAAATTTATTTTGCAGAAATCACAGTTTATGAAAACAATTTGTCAAATATATATTTAATAGATGCTAATTATTGATGCCTTTATCTATTTGTATATTATGTCGCACCGTACTAAAAATCAAATTCAATCATTTGGAAATTTCAAATAAAAGAAAGTTTTTGACACCAGGTTGGACCGTGTTAGAGGTGGTAGGTGCAAACGACTTTCCCCCCCCCCCTCCTCCGTCAGGACTTTTCTTTTGGGTGGTGTGGGCGTGTTCTAGCAGAAAAAGTATAGAATTTGTGTAACAAAAAAATTCACTAATATAAGTTATATGTGCTATATATTACATTTTTATATCGAATCCCCCCCCCCCCCCAAGTTAATGTCAAACGCAATCATTAGTACTAAATATAAAATGGAGAGAGGAGCAGGACATGATTCGTCGTCTGCACCTCCTCCCCCTCTCCGCAGGAAAAAAAAAAGCTTTTCAAACAGGATAGTAAATATGGCGACAGTTGCTATGTAATTCCTTCAGGTTCATAAGATTTAATTTCTGGCATGAATTTGTCGTAATTGTGTAAGAAAAAAGTCTTGATTACGAAAAATGTAGAATTCATTAAAAACATAAAGCAACGTTTGATGTAGAAGTGGAAAAAATAAGTTTTGAGAGCAAATACTTTTTTCCTTGTCGCCTTTTCAGATTGAGCTGAATCCAACTGTTGACGTCTTGTCTTACAACTTTAGGAAGATCTAGAGTCAAGTGCCAAGTTCGAGGGCATTAAGCCCGCTGGCAGCAATTTTCAAGTTTGGATTTTTATAGCACCGTAACGGTCTGACCTATGAAAAAAACTGATGGTATCTCTGAATTCCTCGTCCTTTTTTCTATAAAAATAGATTGGATTTAATGTATCACTAGGCTTAGTTAAAATTAAATACGAAGTCAAAGAGGTGTAGGGTAAGTATCGCCAAGCGTACTTTTCCTCGAGCGGATTTTTCCCCAGTTAGTAAGCTCGATCGGGTTGATGGAAGGTTCGAACAGATCAAAGAAAATATTTCTAAAAACATGTTTTAATATGTAATTTTTACTATAAAGTCATTTTCTTTTTATTCCAGCGCAAGAACACCATCCATTGCACCATTTCCCACCCTCCACAACTTCAAATAGTCTCTTTGAGCTGATGAGCCATCAGACTTAAAAATAGCCTTAAGCCCATTACCCATTTCCTTCACTACCGGGTAGTAGAAAAGAATAATTCCACACCTCCTCCTGAGTTTGACCTCACCATGAACTTAGCCTTTACAAGGAAAAGGAAATAGTATGTGTCGGAAGTGAAGAAAAAAGGTGCATGCGCAGTAGCAATATAGTAGTAATTTGGTAAACATTCAAATAAAAAAGTTATAGCAATAAAAAGTGAACTGTTCGAACCTCTTGACAAATCGGGGCTGCTCGAACTTCGCACTTTATTCTCTACGTCTAGTCTACAGATGCTGTCTTTTTTTTTTTAAACTTATTATTCATAAAATTGGTTTCCAGATGGATAAGTTAGTTTTGACTGTAAATTGGAACAATGTTTCTGTAATTTCCCGTTTCTTATTCTTGAACGCTGCTTGTTTTATATAAGATGTTTAAAAATGTCTGTATCTTCTTTGAACATCCCACATAGGTCACCTAATTGCATTATTATTATAGCCAAATTATTGCTGCATCAAGTATGGAATAGAAAAATGTGTTGTTTTCAAGGTCATTAACACTTTCATCCAAAAGCTCGTAATCAAACCATGTTACCCTTTTCTTATCCTATAGTCTCTAGTTCTGATCACAGAAATTATGTAACAATTACTAAAATACCAACGTCTATAACAAAGGCCAGTTCTCTTTCTTCGAAGATAAAATCTATACAATAATTGTTAACTTTTCCCATTATTTTCATTGCTGATAAAATATTTTATTTAGGTCGTTGTAACAATTGACTAACCATTTCATAGATTTTATAACAACAGAACACAAAAAATAAAATAAAATGCCTTAGTTTAGTATTGGGACCATTCGCCTCAGCTCTAGTATTTATGGCATGACATAACATCTTCCCCCCATCTCCACCAATCCCACATTTCCTATTATAGTTCAGATAGAAGTGTGATCATTGTCAGTATGTGCCCTCTGCACAAATATACATATAGACCGCACAAGCTCATCAACAAAGTTTTTAAAAGCCCTAGGATTAAAATTCTATTTTTTTTTTTAGACCTTTCATTTTTTTCCTTTCACATTAGCGCTGATATCGTATCCTTGCCCCATTAGATCTTTTATTTCCAGTTTTAACTTTGCCATTTTTTGTATTTCGAAGTTACGAAGTTCTTCTCATTGAGCTAAACTCAGAAAATGTTCATTAGGATTGTGGTGCACACTAAACAGAACGAATGACATCGCACACAACCATGGGTGCAAGTAGAGAAAATACTTTTGGATTTTTTTATTTTAATTTGTAAGGACTTTATGGATGTTGGAACTTTCGTTGTTCAACCTAAATGTAATTTTTACCTCTTTTTTGAAGAGTTTCTCAGTTTTGCTTGCACAAAGTAAAGCACAAAGAGATCTAATTTAGAATACAATGCCTAGCCCACTCTTCTATTCAGAACCAGACCCTGTTCCGGTAAGCTACGCCTGTGGGTATAAATACAACAACAACAAAAAAAACAACAACTGTTTCATTGGCTACTCAATACATAATAAAATTCAACAGAAAAACAGAAAGAGGATAAAATTAAAACACGAGCGGAAGGCTAGCAACAACAGAAGAGATGATTATAAAGTTTCATTGGCTCTCAACAGACCGGACATCTTGGGACTACACTGCTCTTGAAGGACGCACAAAGATGAAATAAAGAAAATATACCAAGTAGCGGCACTGTAAAATAAAACATTTGTCTGCTTGAAGCTTTTTTTTTTTTCTAGTTGGCAACATTGAATTCCAATGGAGCGTCCTTGCCATTGTTTAGTTTATCGTGAACTCTACGCTAGGTCGGATGTTGAGGATAAAAACAATATATTTGGACCAATTTTTTTGGTTGTTTAGAATGATTAAAGAAAATACAGGATGGCTCAACAGTACATTGTAATGTCATGAAGACCTATAGCACTTCATAGAAACTTTCCAGAACATTGACTTCAACAGAAAAAGCAAGTACCCTGCAAACTTGAACGAGATATAACGGTCTATGGGGTAGATAATGTTATGTTTAAACGAGGATATTATGAGGGCTGGACAACAATCTAATCAGTGTGTGGTCATATACCCTTTTTGAGCTATGTAAATCCAGAGACTTCAGACCAGGTACCTAATCACGACTTAGCAGAGTCTAAGCTAATGATATACATGCATGATTAGATTAACACATGAAATGTGTAGGGCGTAATTATCTTCTTTTTTGAAGTAACGTCTGTAATATATGAGAATGACTTCTTTGTGCTGGCCTCCTTCAGTCGTAGAACGACTATGGTTCATCTCGCACACTTCCTCGTGTGGCTGTGGAGCCCTATTTTAGAGAGACACTCCCGTCCACAAATATCACAGGTTAAGGTGGCTTTTGCTTCGGTGGTAGAGGAGCTGGTCATTTTTCGTATTGTACGTTTTTCTTCCTGAGCTGAGACCCATGTTCTTTCACTGTCAATAGCTTTCTTGGTCACTGTCTCTCTCCATCTGGTGCGTTCTAGAGCTATGTCTTCCCAATGGTCAGTATTGATGTTCACTGATTTGAGGTCCCGTTTTATTACATCTATGTAACGGAGGTGGGGGCGACCAGTTTTTCTTGAGCCAGTCGCGAGTTGTCCGTAGAGGATGACTTTCGGGATGCGATTGTCCTCCATTCGGCGAACATGTCCAAGCCAGCGCAAGCTGCGTTGTCTGAGGGCTGTAAAGATGATGTGCAGTTTCTTTCCATGTGATTTTCAAGATCCTACGGATACATCGCAAATGGAATGAGTTTAGTTTTCTCTCTTGCTTTGCGTAGGTGGTACATGATTCACTGCCATACAGTAGTGTACTCATAACGCATGCCTTGTAGACTTCCATTTTGGTCACTGTAGTGAGCTTCTGGTTTTCTCAAACTCTTGGCCTGAGTCTAGCGAAGGTCGAGGCAGCCTTCCCTATACGTTTTTTTTTATCTCCTCTTTTAGAGACAGGTCATCTTTAATTGTGGATCCCAGATAGCAGAATTCATTTATGGCGTCCAACTTGTTATTGTCTATGAGGATGGAGGGTGGTGCTGTAGCAGGTGGTCCCATAACGTTTGATTTCTTCTTGCTAATAGTTAAGCCATATTCTTTACAGGCATGATAGAAGCGGGACAATAATCACTGAATTTCCTCTTGTGTGTGTGTGCCACTACCACTGCGTCATCCGCGAATAACATATCTCTTACGAGGGTGGTTCTGATCTTAGTTTTGGCCCTCAGTCTGGCAATATTTAGGAGTTTGCCATCAAATCTGGAATGGTGATAGATGCCTTCGGTGTATTAGTCAAACGCGTTTTGGATTAGCAGTGAAAATAGTATTCCAAAGAGGGTTGGGGCCAGGACACATCCTTGTTTAACTCCGCTGTTTACACTTGAAACTTTCGGAGCTGGTACCGTTGAATTGCATTGTACTCATCATATTTTGGTGGAAAGATACGATTACATTTTGTAGCTTGGGTGGACAACCTATTATCTGTAAAATTTTAAAGAGGCCATTTCTGCTGACTAGATCGAAGGCCTTTGTCAGGTCAATAAAAGCAATATACAAAGACATCCTTTGTTCTCTGCACTTTTCCTGAAGTTGGCAGATGGAGAAAACCATGTCAATCTTGGCTCTCCCTGAGCGAAAGCCGCACTGTGATTCTGGATAGACCCAATCAGCCAGTTTTTGTAGCCTGGGAAGTATCACTCTAGCAAAGACTTTGCCTACATTACTTAGGAGGGAGATTCCCCTGTAATTGTTGCAGTCGCTTCTGTCACCTTTGTTCTTATACAGTGCAACGATATTAGCATCCCGCAGGTCTTGTGGCACAGCACCTTCTTGCTAACATTTGCAAAGCAGTTCGTGTAGAGGTTGGATTAGTGTAATTTTGCATTGTTTTAGAAGATCTGGGGGGATATCATCGCATCCGGGTGCTTTGTGAGCAGCAATGTTGTCTATGGCTTTGTTGAGCTCTGAAAGGGTGGATGTTTCGTCTAGTTCATTCATTGTGGGTAATTGTATGATGGCCTTAAGGGCTGAGTCAGAGACTGAGCTTGTTGTGGCGTAGAGCTCAGAGTAATGTTCAACCCATCTGTGTATTTGTTGGCATTTGTCTGTGATAATTTCCCCAGTGGTTGATTTAAGAGGTGCTGACTTGTTTTGGGAGGGTCCGAGAGCCTTTTTTATTCCTTCATACACCCCTCTTATGTTGCCCACTTGGGCTACGAGATGAATATTCTCACTGAGCTCTAACCAGTATTCATGGCACAGATCCTTGCCGTCCTCTATACATTGGCTCTAGCTTCTTTCATATTTAACAGGTTGCGTTGGGTAGGTTTTGCCTTGTATGTAACGAGTGCATCTCTCTTGGCTCTGATGACAGGCGCTAAAATAGCTGATTTAGAGTCAAACCAATCATTTTCTTTTGTAATTTTTCTTCCAAAGATTTCCAGGGAAGTCTTATGTATTCTGTATTTCTGTTGCTGTATTTCCAGAGACATTTTTATACTCGCGTTCAAAAGATTCCGCAAACTGTATCTGGAGATCAATCTTGCTTACATCCGATTTGGGGTCTTGCAATCTGCTTGGTATGCTGGATTTTTTTAGGGAGAAGATTGATCTTACAACATACCAAGGAGTGATCTGTGTCACAGTCTGTACTGTGATAGGACCTGGTAAGCTTGACAAATTTTAAGCACTTTTGTCTTACCATGATTAGGTCTAGTTGGTGCCAGTATTTGGAGCGAGGATGCCGCCAAGATACTCTGTGCTGTGGCTTAGTCTTGAAATAGGTATTAGTGACACAGAGGGAGTGTAGTGAGCAAACCTCGAGGAGCCTTTGTCCATTTTCATTTACTTTTCCGACACCAAAACGCCCAATACAGCTATCCCATGCAGAGTTGTCAGATCCAACGCGTGCATTGAGGTCGCCGAGGATGATAACCTGTTCCGTATTTGGGATCTCACTGAGAGAACATGTCTTTGGCCTCTGGTGTGGAACTCAAAGTAGAAGCGTAGGCACTTATCAAAGTCACGTGTCAATAGATGTGTTAAGGCGTAGTGATAGGAGTCTTTCTGAACCGTTGCACTTCAGCTCTACTGTGTTCAGCAGTGTGTTCTTAACTGTGAAACCAACGCCATGTTCCCTTACTTCACTTTCGGCTTTGCTTGCCAGAAGAAGGTGTAGTCTTTTTCTTTGATTGAACCAGAGTCAGCTAAACGAGTTTTCTGAAGGGCGGCAATGTCTACTTTGAGCCTGGACAGTTCATCGTTTATTATTGCGGATTTTCTGGCATCTTCTATGTCCGGTAAGTTTTCATTAAGTCCAGTTTGTAAAGTACGCACATTTCATGTGCCCAGTTTAAGAGTGGAGCTCCTCTTTATTTTTTCTTCATGTCGACTGGTACATTGGCTCTGTGCCTGCTTTTCAGATTTTGTCCTATCCTCGTGTACCCAAACGAGGAAGATAGGCATGACGGGACAGCACCTTATTGGCTGAGGGCTGCCCAGCTTGAGGCGGGCGGTAGCTGTCCATTGGAATCCTAGGATCCCTCCCACCGACGAAAGTGGCCCCTGGCGCCCTGCTCTACGTCAATTGAGCATTTGAGCTTATAACCGGTGACTGCCATTTCCCGTGTTTGGCCGACGCCAAAGGCGAAGCTGGAGTGTCCTATCCAGTTTTTGGCTTTCATATAAGAATGACTTCTTTAATACCTCGATATGGATAAACCACAATGGACCTCATTCACCAATCGTAAACAAACAACATTTAGCCACGTGATTCTCTATCTCTTGTATACAAATTACGTAATCTTATCTTCTTATCCTATATGATACAGACGTTACTTCAAAAAAAGAAGATGATTACGTCCTAGGCGTCGTTCATTTAGTCATGCATATTTACCAATGACTTAAAATCTGCAAAGTCACTGGTTTTCTTGGCTAGCTCAGGCAACCCATTCCATGCTCTAATAGCGCTAGGGAAGAAGGAGCTTTTGTACAAATTTGTCCTAGAATATGGGACGAGAATGTGCCTTTATCTTTGTGTCTTTCTGAGTATTTTATTAAATTTTGTTTTTGTATTTGAAGATTATGATTCAGTGTTTTATGTATGATTGCTACTTTACTTTTAAGTGTTCTATCCTGAAGGCTTTCTAAATTTAGTTGTTACTCTAGTCAAATGTGAATATTCGTTAATTATGAATCTCACTGCTCTATTTTGTGTCTGTTCCAGTTTCTTAATGTTTTCTTGAGTTGAGGGGTCCCAAACAGAGGATGCATATTCTATTATTGGCCTAACCAAGGTTAAATAACATTTTAGTTTTATGTTCTTATTTGGTTTATAGAAATTTCTTTTAATAAATCATAATGCTTTGTTTGATTTTTTGAGAGTTTCATCAATATGGGGATTCCATCACAGTTTTTCATTTATTATAACACCTAGGTATTTTGCGTTTTAGTCTGTGTTACTGGTTTACCATGATTAAGATAAGTGGAATTAATTTGTTTTAGTTGTTTTTTTTTTTTTTTTGTTAATCTTAATAACTGACATTCTTCTTGGTGGAAAGACATGCTCCAATTTGATTCTCATTTCTGTAATTTATCTAATTCTCTTTGTAAAATTTCTGTGTCTTATGTTGTTTTTATTGTTCTATATATTATGTAATCGTCGGCAAATAATCCATAAAGGCTATCACGTGATTTTTTAAAATTGTTTTATCAATATAATTACGTGGCTAAATGTTGTTTGTTTACGATTGGTGAATGAGGTCCATTAGTTCCTGTCCAATTGCTTTCTTATGCGGTGTTTATGTTTTCTAGTTGATCGTCACCCGTTTATTTCTTTGGTCGTTTGTTTATTTCTTCAAAGTTCACAGAATGAAATGTTGCTTGACAATAAGTGTTCCTTCTCATATCTCGTAGCGACAATGTGCGTCTTTGTAACAATGAACAAATACAATTCAATACATCCTATTCCTAGCTCACTTAGATTGCTGACCTACACAAATTATTTTTAGACACGCAGTTGATTTTAGTTTTTCCGAAACAGATCTAGATCACGTGATCACATGTCCTTTCTCCCCCACCCCTTTCCAACTGGTCCAAGCAAGTGATAGGATCATAGCGTAGTGAGAAAACGAAAGGCATGAAATTGCGCTAAACAAAAACAATTGGTAAAAATAGTTCTAATCGTACATATTTATTAAGCCTATTGTTCGTCAAGAATAGACATAGATCTATTACAAGTTTAATTACATGACTGATCCAAACTAATATAAGCTTCGTTTTTTTTTTTAAAGTTTTTTTCGTTGTACTTTGTTTTACAAAGCTTCTATCAAATCTGTCTGTCTGGTAAAACGTTTGTATAGGTTAGTTCTCCCACACCCAATCTCGGATCAAGTGGAAATTTAGCACAAATATTTCTTTTACCTGACAACACAATAATCAATGACATAATTTACCAATTAAATTACCAGTTAATTAACTATTGGTAATTAATTATTTTGTTTGGTATCTTTCACATATACAGACACTGAGACTGTTCTCATCTTTGATTACGAAGGTCACGACCTATCTCAGATATACAGACACTGAGACTGTTCTCATATTTGATTACGAAGGTCTCGACCTATCTCAGATATACAGACACTGAGACTGTTCTCATATTTGATTACGAAGGTCACGACCTATCTCAGATATACAGACACTGAGACAGTTCTCATCTTTGATTACGAAGGTCAAGACCTACCTCAGATATACAGCCAATGACAATGTTCTCATCTTTGATTACGAAGGTCAAGACCTATCTCAGATATAAAGACACTGAGACTGTTCTCATCTTTGGTTATATCCACTGGCAGATCCAGAACTTTGGAGGGGGGGGGGGCGATTTTTTTTCCAAACCCTAACCGTAACGCCCAGTAAACCCTAACCCTATGCATAAACGTGCGTACAGCACACACACATATATATATTATAATAAAAAAAAGCAGGATTTCTCAACCTCCGGCGAAAACAAAACAACTGGGGCAGCGCTATATATATAATGTTTCCTAGTGTTCGCCCCGAGCCACAAGCGTTTTCTTGCATTCTTCACTGCAGAAACGCATTCTTCTGACATCTACTGCTCATTATTCATCAGTGGAGTTCGGGGCCCCGACGCCAAAAGCGTTTTCTTGCATTCTTCACTGCAGAAACGCATTCTCCTGACATCTACTGCTCATTATTCATCAATAGAGTTCGGGGCGAAGCCCCGACGCCAAAAGCGTTTTCTTGCATTCTTCAATGCAGAAACTCATTCTCCTGACATCTACAGCTCATTATTCATCCTTGGGGTTCCGACGCCAAAAAAGATTACTTGCATTCTTCACAGAAGAAACGCATTCTCCTTTTCAAATAATGCTGTACTTGAAAAGTATTTTAATATGAATTTATAGGCCCTTAATACATTGCAAATAAAACCGATTTTTTCCTTGAAAAGATAAGATAACCCACATATTTAGATTTTGGCTTTGAGGATCGACGCCGAAAAAATAATATTCAATAAAATTCAAGTATAAATTGTGAGTTATAGTCCCAAATTTATTTAACTAGCAAAATATCAAATTAAGTAAAGGTTGGAAAAAGGGACTATGCAAAAAATATTTGGGTTTAGCAAAGATTGTTTGGGTTTAGAACTCATCTCAATCGTAACTCTTATACTGAAAAATTTCGTTTGAATTCTAACTTTCTGAACATAATTATTATAAATTCATGTGAAATTACATAAACTCTGTCTGGAAATGGGAGGGGCGGTAGAGTTAAAACGATTAATCCTCGCTCCTTTAATAATTTCTGCTAAAGATTGCATTTGGCATTAAAGAATAGGGGTGGGGCGACTCAACTAGTTTTGTTCACAAACTATGATTCTCCATAAAAATAGGACCGCCCCCCCCCCACTTAGAGGGCTAGAGTGTGGAGGGCAGTACATACAATCGCCCTCCCCCAACCCCACCGAATCGATACCAGAAAGGGATTGACATAATATAAAATTTATATATTAATTGAATTAATGTTGTTCACAAACTATGATTTCTCCATAAAAGTAGGACCGCCCCCCCACTCAAAGGGTTTAGGTGGGAAGGGCAGTAGAGGTATCCCCCCCCCAACGGCAAACAGGGAACGACATAATATAAAGATCGGTTAAAATATCAATAACAAGTTTTAATCATATAGATATTTAATTGTTTCTGTTAGCAAGCTGTGATTGGACCGCCCCCCCCCCTTTCCCACTCGAAAGTGTATGGGGGGGGGGGGAGGGATTGATACCATCGTTCCCTTCCGACCCCACCAAATCGGCCAACATACTAGAGAGGGGGGCGAAATAATCTAAAAATAGGTTGAAATATAAATAATTAGTATATATTATTAACATAAGTAATGAATTCGTATACAAATTGTGTAAATTCTATACTAAAATTCGGGGGGCGGCCGAGTGGGGGGGGGGGGGCGATCGCCCCTACCGCCCCCCCCCCCCTGGATCCGCCAGTACGAAGGTCACGACCTATCTCAGATATACAGCCAATGACAATGTTCTCATCTTTGATTACGAAGGTCGAGACCTATCTCAGATATACAGACACTGAGACTGTTCTCATCTTTGGTTATGAAGGTCACGACCTATCTCAGATACAGCCAATGACAATGTTTTCATCTTTGATTAGAAGGTCAAGACCTATCTCAGATATACAGACAATGACGATAGATTCTTCAGTGAGTCATAGCTCTGAACTTTGAAATCAATTTGTGACGTATAGGTTTATCGATCAGCTGTGCTAAAATGTTGAAATGAATATAGAAAAATCTGGTCAAAGGGGAATACGGGTTCAACAGAACTATGCAAATATTTACATCGGCATTTACAAATCCAATAACATAGACTGACATAACTCTGACTATACACTAATACCCGGTATACTGAATAAAAATAATAATTAATTGTAAAAAAGAAATCAGTTCGAAGAATAATTTAAAAAAAAAAAGAAATTTAGATCTAATATCGTGTGTCCTTTTCTCGTGTAGATGTGTCAATCTTGTCATTTTTCTACGAGTTATTAGAGAGTGAGATTGGTTTCGTTCTCATTGTTCGGGACAAGGACTTGATATTATATCGATATATATTACCTTATAAAATACTGACGTTACTTCAAAAAAGATGATTACATCTTACGCGTTAGTTATGCATGTTAACCAATGACTTAAATTCTGCCAAGTCAGTGGTTTTCCTGGCAGGCTCAAACAACCCATTCCTTGCTCTAATAGCACTAGGGAAGAAGGAGCATTTGTAGCCTACAAATTTGTCCTAGAATACGGGACGAGAATGTGCCTTTTTCTTTGTGTCTTTCTGAGTATTTTATTATGTTTTGTTTCCCGGGTACGCTATTCTGCCTTAACGTGGCACTCGGGTGGAAACGATCTTTGAGGAAATGATTAGGCTAAATGAATAGCAAAACAAAACTCCTGTGGGAGTGTCCAAGGGAATGCGAGAGCTTTCCCATTGCATGGTGCGGAGTTGAAAGAGTGCTTCCGCGTCCCTGTCGATAATCCATGCGCCGTTCCTCAAGGGACCGTTACACTAATGGCGAGTCCTGCACGGTTAGCTTGGTACAACATAGGAAAATGGCGGAGGTTCCCGGTGTACTCGGCCTTCGGCCATGCATTCTAATCCATGCGCCCGGAGTGACAGATATATTGGAAAAAGCAATTCTTTACATAGGCATTGACTTGAATCTCTTCCAGACAGAACGGTTGTTCAAGCAGGCTTACACGCTTAGAGCTTGAAGAGCCTTCGGCTCAGCTCTTTTGACAATCAAACGGTTTTGTTTTTGTGGTTGAAGATTATGGTTCAGTGTTTTATGTATATAAATCAAATAAGAACATAAAACTAAAATGTTACTTAACCTTGGTTAGGCCAATAATAGAATATGCATCCTCCGTTTGGGACCCCTCAACTCAAGAAAACATTAAGAAACTGGAACAGACACAAAATAGAGCAGTGAGATTCATAACAAACGAATATTCACATTTGACTAGAGTAACACCTTTAGTAAAATCACTAAATTTAGAAAGCCTTCAGGACAGAAGGCTCAAAAGTAAAGTAGCAATCATACATAAAACACTGAACCATAATCTTCAAATACAAAAACAAAATTTAATAAAATACTCTGAAAGACACAAAGATAAAGGCACATTCCTCGTCCCATATGCTAGGACAAATTTGTACAAATACTCCTTCTTCCCTAGTGCTATTAGAGCATGGAATGGGTTGCCTGAGCTAGCCAGGAAAACCAGTGACTTGGCAGAATTTAAGTCATTGGTTAATATGCATGACTAAATGCATGACGCGTAGGACGTAATCATCTTCTTTTTTGAAGTAACGTCTGTATTATATAAGATAAGATAAGATAATAGCTACTTTACTTTTGTGTCTTCTCTCCTGAAGGCTTTCTAAATTTAGTGATTTTACTAAAGGTGTTACTCTAGTCCAGCGATGCCCAAACTACGGCCCGCGGGCCAGATCCGGCCCGCGACGTGCTTCTATCCGGCCCGCCAAAGCATTGGAACAAAATGTAAAAAGAAAAATGCAAAAAATTAGAATGTTGAAAAAAAAACTCTCTTGAAGTTAGGGTTCTAACCCTTTCTTGGATGATTTCCTCCTTTAGGTTTGTTATTCTTACAGTTGTAGTCAATACTTGTTTTAGTGTAAGAACACAAGTGTTGTGTTGTTTTTTTTCAATGGCGATAAAACTTGACAGCCATTTTTAATTCTTGGACAATTCCGCTACTGTCTTGAGCTAGTCGTGTCCTTGACACCTTGTGTGTGCAACACAGAGCATCTTTAGAGCATCATTTTTGGGTCGTGTTCTTTTGATATCAAAGCCATTGGTACCGTACTGTTTAACGTTTGTGATTTAATAAAGTGGGAGAGCCAAAGATACGAAAAGTAGACTCTGAATGTAGAAACTTTCAGAAAAAGAGGACAGATCTTTCCTTTTTTTGTTGAATATGATAGAAAGCCAACATGTTTGATTTGTAAAGAAAATGTGGCTGTTTTACAGAACATAACATTAAAAGGCATTCTGAAATCAAACACATAAACACATATGGTGGCATTCTTGGTTTGAGCCGCGAAGACAAGATTGCCAAGTTTCGACTAGAGATTGGGGGATAGACAAGATTTAACTAAAAGAGACAAGAAAATGAATCAACGAAAAGGGCCAGCTACAGAGTTGCTCACATTTTAGGTAGAACAATGAAGCATTTTTTTCCCATGGCAAATGTGTAAAAAAAAAAGTCCTTGCTAGCAGTGATGGAAGAAACGTGTCCCTAAAAAAAGAATGCAGTAGAAGCTGGCAGCCTTTTTCGCATGATAATTACAATGCGAGTGGAAAATCTCCATTCACAATTAAAAGACAGAGAAGCAGAATTCCAAAAGTTTTCTATTGCGCTGACGAGTCCACTGACATAACTGATACCGCGCAACTCTTGGTATTTATTTGCGGTACAAACAGCAAGTTTGATATAACAGAGGAGTTAGCAGCTATGCAGAGCATTCATGGGACTACAACTGGAGAAGACCTGTTCAAAGAAGTGTCAACCATCATAGAGGACCTTGCTCTTCCTTGGAATAAATTAGTTGGAGTGACTTCTGATGGCGATAGAAATATGGTTGGATGTTACAGCGGACTGACAGTAAGAGTTATTTAAAAAGTGGTTGAGTCAAATGGAACTGAACCCCTGCGGCTTCACCGCATCATTCACCAACAAAATCTCAGTGGAAAGGTTTTGAATCTGGACCATGTGATGATCCTTGTGCTCAACACTGTAAATTTCATCAAATCACAAGAACGTTGAATGACAGAAATAGACTCCGAATATGAAGACGTTCTATTTCCAGTGAGAAGGGAGGGGGGGGGGAGCTGTTTAAGTCGAGGAAAGGTGTACAAACTTTTTTTTTTTTAATTTGAGACACGAAATTGAAATATTTATGACGGACAAATCAAAACCACAACTGGACGGCACCTCATGGTTGTGGGATTTGATTTTTTTTATGTGACATCACATCTAAATGAACTCAACACCAAAGTACAAGGGAAACACACATTGATTTCGCATGTGTATACAGACATAAGCGCTTTCCAAACAAAATTCAACATTCAACAGGCGGAAAGGGTGCATCTTGTCCACGTTCCCAAAAGAAGGAATGACCCAACTTCTGAGGCTCTTAATGGATAGTTGCAGTGAAAGATTTGTGGATTTTCATAATTTAAAAAAATCCGTTTGCTGCCGATGTGTCAAGTGCCACGACAGACATGCAACTGGAACTGATTGACTTACAACGCCAGACATCTCTGCTTGACAAATTTCAAGTGAT
This sequence comes from Biomphalaria glabrata, assembly GCF_947242115.1. Classification (NCBI taxonomy): domain Eukaryota; kingdom Metazoa; phylum Mollusca; class Gastropoda; family Planorbidae; genus Biomphalaria; species Biomphalaria glabrata. The sequence goes on from NC_074713.1 coordinate 36,496,310, forward strand.
GCAAACTATTGACTTCTACTCGTTTTACCTGCAGAAAATTTTGCAAATCTTCGAAAACAAGCGCTAAGGATGATCACAATGTTTACAAGCACTTTTTTGTGTTGACAAACTTTTTCTAGGTGTTTCATCTATGCAGGCAGATATTCATAAGATCTTTTTGGAGAAACGTCAAGCATCACATTACTTTATGTACGTAGGTCAACAAATAAAACTATTAAAAATAGCTTATTGTTTTTTTTTTCTTTTTCGTGATATGGCCCGCGACACGAATGCCGAAAATTAAAATGGCCCGCAGACCAAATAAGGTTGGGCATCACTGCTCTAGTCAAATGTGAATATTCGTTTTGTTATGAATCTCACTGCTCTATTTTGTGTCTATTCCAGAAATAACAACAAAAAAAAAAAAAAAAAAAAAAAATAACAAAGAAACTCGTAGAGGCCTGGTCTCTAGCAATCTTTTTTTTTTTGTGGAAATAATGGCTACAAAAGTTTTAATGTAAACAAATTAAACACTTGACAAGAATATATATTAACAATATGTTAGGCCTAGTATCCGCAGTGAACGATTTGTCTGTGAACAATTTGTCGGTGAACGAACTGTCGTTGAACAAGTATGTGAGCCAGTTGTCGGTGTGCGATATGTCGGGTGAACGAATAGTTGGGTGAACGAAAAGTCGTGAACGATTTGTCGGAGAACGAAATGTCGAATCATGTCCCCAGTCAAATGTGAATATTCGTTTGTTATGAATCACACTGCTCGATGTAGTACGTCTGTTCCAGTTTCTTAATGTTTCTTAATTGAGTTGGTTTCCAAACATAGAGGATGCATATATATATATATATATATATATATATATATATATATATATATATATATATATATAGGCCTATATAGTATTTTATAGAGAGAGGGAGATATAGGCCCTATATTTATAATATAGTTTGAAAGTTTTCTGGGTGTTAATATAAAATGGATCTATATAAAATGGATCTGTACAGAGTTCTGTTCTTACTTTTACAATGGTAAAGTATACATCTAATTTGTACTTCGATTTTATTGACATAATAGTAACTTCCAGTAACTTGCATTAGAGTAGCGATATCTAAATTGATAATGTGGACGTTCTATAGCTATTGTTTAATTTATTCCTTTCCATACTCAAGTGTCAACACTGTAGCCACTGTAGGGGATGAATGTAGGCCTATAGACCTGGGCCTATGTAGGACACTGCGGTGATGTAATGGTAGAAAAATGTGGCAGTGATACACTTTATTGATTCAACACATTAAAAATGTATTCATATGTCGAGCTGTTAATATTGTCTCCAATAGTCCAATACACTTGTACAACACGGTTTTTCCCATCACATTCATTTTCTTCTATTTTAAGCCAAAAGTGGAAATTTCACTGTGACGTATATTGCCGAAGCGACATCTCTCGGGTAACTATCCCGTTTTTAAACCAATAAGGTTCGATATAAAATTAATAAACTGCTACTGCCACCTATGATAGCTCTTGTTATTCTCAGTAACCTAAACTTAGAAACATAGCTTTCTGGGATTTCTCGTTGAGTAAAATGGCGTAAAGTTTATAGTGTTCTTAACATTTTTGCAATAGGAAGTCTATTATTTAACTAAACTAATTGATGATGGCTATGTCATTTTCTGACGCCGGTAATGTTTGAATTTTACTTCCTTGTACTAAACTTCTAAAGTCTGTAGTGTTCTAGTATAGTATGTGATTATAATGATAATATTAATATCACATCAGTTCAGTGATCTGATTCTGAGTGATCATCGTCATCAGCCCAGCTACTTTAAAACTTTAACCAATCATAACCAATGAAATGTTAATGTAGAAAAATAACAAGCAATTTTTGTCACTCAAGCAAGTCACTGTCTTACAATCTTCTTAAAATCCGTAGACGAAAACAAACCGCATTGTTTCTAGATCTATTCTAGATATCTAGATCTAGACTGTCTAGAGGTGGATCTAAATTATTATTTATAGTTTATAGTATAGATTATAGATCTAGACCTAGACTCTACGGTAACGATCTAGATCTAGACTCTATAGTCTATAGACTATAGTAGTATAGTCTGTATAGAGTATAGTCTATAGTCTAGATCTGGAGTTTACACTCTGACTCTTATTCACAATTATAATGAATTATTTCACTTACTTTACGTCTTAGTCATTAGTCTAAGTTAAGTCTAGCTAGTTAAGCTAGTGTTTACAGTACTCTACAGTGACTATAATTATAATACTGGTCACTATAGTATAAGTATAGTATAAATATAGATCTAGATTCTAGATTAACTAATTAGGAGACTATTGATATAATTACACATCTAGGACTGGTCTACATTTCATTACAGTCTTATGAGACATTATAGTTTATAGACTAATTATTTAATATAGTTTATATAGATAGGATAGACTACTCTAGATCTATCATCTAAATATTATAATTATAAGTAAGTAGATAATTACATCTATATTAAATATACTTAATATAGACTCGTCTAGTCTTCTACTCACAGCAATTCTGGACTATAAATAGACTCTAGAGTCACTAGATTGACTAGATTTAAGATCTATGACAATCTATGTCTATATAACTATATTATAATCACTATAGACTAAGACTATCATACTTCATCTAATAGACTATTATGTTCTAACAATCTAATATAGAAATAATCTAGATTTACATCTAGAATTTACTATCTATTTAGATCTATGACATATATATTATATTGTCACATATAATAAAAAAATAAAATATTTAAAACTATACTAGATCTAGTATATACTATATTTTTTATAATCTATATATATATTATTAATTAGAATTAATTATAATTAGATCTATCTAGAAATCTTGATCTACTTCTAGATATAGATATACTATATATATAGTATAGTAAACTATAATATAATATATATATTATATTATAGTTTACTATACTATATAGAAATAGGTCTAGTTTCTAGATATCTAGAATCTAAATATATCTAATCTAGAATCTAGATATCTAGTAAAAACTAGTTACTAGTACTAAAATACTAAAGACAACTTTTAGTGATCTAAACTTTGTTAGGATTCAGATCTAAAATCTAGATCTAGAACTTCTAGTAGAAGACTCGGTAGACTCTATAATATAATAAAAAAATAGAATATTTATAGATCTATTCTCTAGTCTATATTATAATATAATTAATGTACCTTTTACCGTTACCTATCCCTTTGTCTATTGGACCGTTGTAAATTATTGTGACTGTATATTAAGGTTTTAAAATGAGGCTAGAATGTAATGTAATGTGTATAATGTTAACATTTTTACTTTGTACTAAATTTTAAAAAAAGGACACAATATTTTTTGTCATTAGAATCATAAAAAAAAAAATATCTAACCAAAAAAAAGGGTCTTCAAACTATTTTCAGTCCAAAGCAATATGCAGTACTTAAAACTATCCTTACAAAGGTCTAATTTTTGTGTGTGTCTGATGAAGTGATCAGCCCACCAGATGTCATGACATGGGAAAGTTCTCATGCACAAATTTAGAAGTATAATCTTTTCTACAGTATATATATATATATATATATATATATATATATATATATATATATATATATATATATATATATATATATATATATATATATATATATATATATATATATATATATATATATATATATATATATATGTATATGTGTGTGTGCGTGTGTGAGAGAAAATAGTATACAAAAATAATTGTTCTAAATCATTGTTATAATGCCAACTTTCTGTCTCTCTAGATCTTGATTTGGGAGATTTGCAAAATATGAACAGCAGTGAATTGATGAGATTTGTTCAGAACATGAATGATGATACTGCTGGGCAACTGATCAATCAAATGCAGCAGATTCATTCCCCTCCACAGAATATAACTAACTGTAAGAGCTAACACATTGTAATTTGTTGACATTGTGTACATTATTTATTTCAGTTTAATGACCTAACATCTTAAATAACAATGACCTCACATCATAAATAATAATAACCTCACATCATAAATAACAATAACCTATATAACAGTAGTGGTGTATTTATTTCATAGTTGAATGGCATTTCTTGATTGTTGTCAATTTTTTTTTTTTTTTTTTGCTGCTCAGCCCACCCTGTTCATCCTGTGCAAGATTCCCACCATCATGCTATGCAGCAGTACTCAAATAACCCTGCTGTTTATGCAGCACCAGTCTATTACCCCATGCAGCCACCCCAGCAACCACAACAACAACAGCCACAACCCCAGCTTCCACCCCATGTTCAAACTGCTGCTAGCACCCCTTACGTAGAAATATTAGAGCAACCCAAGTCTAGGGGATTGCGCTTCCGCTATGAATGTGAAGGGCGTTCTGCTGGGAGTGTGCCAGGAGAAAACAGTACTAATGATCACAGGACATACCCCACAATCAAAGTGAGTATAAACAATGATCATTTAACTCCTTTTGTTGTTAGGCCTCTTCAGTATTTCAGCTGGCTGGAATCTTTTGCAGTCAGAATTTAGTGACTGATTTTTTGCTTTGATTTTGTTTATTTTTGTTATGTAAGATTTTAATACTAAACCATCACTTGCCCCAGCACAGCCTAGGGGGTTTTGAGTTTAAAACCCCTACTAGGAGGTTTTGCAGTTAAATCCCCCTCTTCTATGAAACAAAACAAAAAAATAATGCAAATGACAATCTCCATATTCCAAGAGCATAGCAGTCCTCAAAACTGGTGGGAAGAGGCTTCAGACATTGCCAGTGACAGATTTTTGTGGAAGCAGCTGGCTGCCTAATGTGCTGGACACATTTTGTTGGCTTTCAATGTCGGAAATAGTGTTTGGCGGCGGCTCTGCCATGGACCCCAGACCCCCTTGCTGGCGGAGGCGGAAAGTCTACAATTTTTCCACTAACTCTAGGAAGAACCTACAATAAATGTCTACCGAAAGAATGAAGGGTCAGAATGTAATAAAGATTAATTATGTACACACACACACATTTATGCATATATATCTAATATATAAAGTAGAATAGTGAGGCGTATGTATGTATGTCCCCGTATAGAAATCAAAACCGTTTGACCATCTTGATAAAACTTGGCAGAAATGTTCCTTGGGTACTAACTTAGTGTATGTATTGTGGCCCTAAAACAAACTTAAGACCCTCAAAAAAAAAAAAAGACCAACTCTATTACAGCTATAGTATTTTATGGATCTAGGCCATGTTTACAATGTTGACATGAGAAAAGATCGAAAGGATTTAGATCTAGATCTAATTTTAAGAACTAAACTTATAGTTGTTTTTTTTAACACATGAAAATACAAAATATAGTCTATTGATTTCATTATTTAATTAAATTAACCTTCAAATTTGTGTTTCAAAAGCATTTTTTACATTAATTCGTTATTTATATCTGCGAATTTAGATATTCCGATGCACATTCTTTCATTAGACATTACCGAATGGTTACACATTAACACAACTCTCTACTGAGTCTATTCCTAGGTCTAAAACTCTTATTCAACTCTAAGATGATAAAAGTTCTTTTCGCAAAGATAGTTTTATGCTTTAACACATGAACATACTAATTATAGTCCATTCATTTCATATTTTAATCAAATTAACATTCAAATTTGTTTTTCTAAAGCATTCTTAATACATTCGTTCGCTGTTCGCTAAAGCTGCGTAGCAGTGTTGAGATGGGCCTATATTCATTCATGAAAAAAGGTCACGCATGAGCAGAGCAAAGCCTTTACGCAGCACAGAATTAACTCTATAAAAGCCAATTTTTAACTCTAGATTAGTCTAGATCTATGTCTGCCTCAAGATCTACTTTATACATGAACATACAAAATTAAGTCTATTCATTTCAAATTTTAATCAAATGTATGTAGGCCTACAAGCAAATGTTTTAATTTGAAAAAATGGATTTAAGTCTATTAGCTATTTTGATTTGATAGCTTCATTCACACTATTTTTACATTGACACATTCGCTTTATTTATTACATTATTATTTCATTTAATTGTTTTAAAAACACTCTCAGTGACTATATCGACAGTAATACGCAAATAAAGACCCACGGGTCGTGGGTAAAATATGTTAGAGTATATATATATAATTGGCCTGAGGAGGGGGTGGGGGAATTCCCACCCCTTACCAAAACAAACAAAAAATCTTGGCTGCGCCCATGATACGGATAATGATGTAAAGGTCATCTGTTTCTATGTCTGATGGTTAATGAGGGTTTCAATCAACTGCTTTACTTTCCTCAACTAATGCTGGGTACCCATTACAGTTGGGTGGGCTCAGGGATGCACTTAAAATCCCAAATCTTCACAGATTTGAACCCAGGACGCCCCTGTTTGGAAGCCAAATGCTTTGCCACTGTGTCCTCATTTTTTTTTTCTGCATAATTACACGCGTTTGCATTATTTACACATTATTTTTGACATTTGTAAACAGGATTTAAAAACCTTTGTCAAACAAAGCAGCTAGATAAATACACCAACACAACTATTTATTAATACATTTTTTTTTTTAAATTTTATTTGCGTTCATCATTAAAAAGGAATTTTTTTGTTTGTTTAAAGATCCACAACTATAATGGGCCAGCAATTATTGTTGTGTCTTGTGTAACCAAGGAGAACCCACCTCACTGTAAGCCGCATCCACATGCTATTGTTGGCAGGGACTGCAAGAAAGGAGTGTGTACATTGCGTGTTAAAGATACAAGTGATAAAATTGTGTAAGTCATACTAGGATTTAAATAGCAGTAGAAACGTTTCACAAATCTCTAGTTTGTAAGACAATGTTGTAGTTCTTTTAACCTGAAACTTGTATCTTCTGACTTGTTCCATTGTTTTTTTTTAACAGATTTCCACAAATAGGTATTCAATGTGCCAAAAAGAAAGATGTAGAATCATCACTGCGATTGCGTAAAGAAATCAATGTTGATCCTTATCAAAGTTAGTTCACAAATGTTCTTTTTTTTGTTTTTTTAACTTCTACAAATTTTTCTTGTAGTTTCTCCTAAATTGTGACAATATCTGTATATCTGTAACATAGGATTCTTTAGCAAGGCTGGAATTCAAAGAAAATCTGCTTTAAATGTACCAAAATAATGATGCAATAATGTTGTAGCTAAGAAATGGTACTAGAGCTCTTCTGTACTTTTATGTGGTGTCTTCTTTCTTTGGAACTAATACTTAGGAATGTTATTCTTGATTATTTCAGCTGGGTTTGATCACGCTCAGTCCAATATTGACCTGAATGTTGTTAGGCTGTGTTTTCAAGTTTTCTTACCTAATGAACAGGGCAAAGTGACCAGGGTTGTTCCTCCAGTTTGTTCACATCCCATTCATGACAAAAGTAAGATAGCTTCTTCTTTGTTTTATACTCAAAGCTTCTTCTTTGTTTATACTCAAAGCTTGTTCTTTACTTTATACTCAAAGCTTGTTCTATACTTTATACTCAAAGCTTGTTCTTTACTTTATACTCAAAGCTTGTTTCTTTACTTTATACTCAAAGCTTGTTCTATACTTTATACTCAAAGCTTGTTCTATACTTTATACTCAAAGCTTGTTCTATACTTTATACTCAAAGCTTGTTCTTTACTTTATACTCCCACCGAAAGCTTGTTCTTTACTTTATACTCAAAGCTTCTTCTTTACTTTACACTCAGTTCATATTAACCCATAGCTCCTATTTCCGGTTCAAAAAACCCCTTTCAAAGTCCTAAGCAAGGAGGGATAACTCCGTATTTAAAAAATCCTAAAAAATATGTATTTTGCAAAAAATAATCAAATTGAAGATCTAATTCAAATAAACAAACAGATAACTTTAAAAAATAGAACTATATGTCTAGTTTTAAAAAATATATACGTTTAATACCACTAGATTATAAAAAACTTCAAAAATACTCATTTTCCCACGTGGGGGCTTATACACTGGGGCTATGGGCCTGTTCGTTTGAAAAATTATTTTAAAAATAAAAACCTTCCCGATTTTATTAAAAATAGAATCGGTAATCTCCAAAATTATTTGTAATCACGCATGCAACGAGACTAGAAGAAATCTTGTTTTTAAAAAGTTTAAATCAAGTCTATTGAATAGGGGGTTTTAGAAACGTTCTACAACGGTTTAGGACAAAAACGGGAAAACGTTTCCAACTGCAGAAGGAGCTAATGGGTTAACCAACAAAGCAAAAAATACTTTCTTGTAACCCCATCTAGCTTAAGCTTTATTATTTAATTCTATAATGACTTACATAGACTTAGGTCCTCTCTCACTGTTCAGGACATTGGACAGCTAATGATTTATAATTAGATTTTTTAAACAATGTTAAACTTCAGTAGAACTAAGTGGATGGGAATATTTGATCTCATGGAAATGCACAACTCAGAAATATTTGTATGTTCGACTAAACAGCTTTTAGTTTTATTGTAACTTGTAATTAAAGAAATAAACGTATTACTTTCTAATAAACCTTAAACTGTCTATTACACTTATTACTCCAATAAACCTATTACTCTCTAAATATATCTATTACTCTCTAATACATCTTTTACTGTCTAATATATCTATTTCTATCTAATATAGCTATTACTCTCTAATAAACCTATTAATGTCTAACATAACCTTAATACATGTATTACTTTCTAATAAACATATTACTCTCAATTACATGTATTACCCTCTAATAAACCTATTACTCGCAATTACATACATGTATTACCCTGTAATAAACTTATTACTCTCAATTACAATATTACTCTCTAATAAACCAATTACTCTCAATTATACGTATTACTCTGTCACCACTGTATTTTTGACATTATAAATGTCACTGTGGTTATGTTTTGATGCTGTGATATTATTGTTGGTTTATCTATGTAGGCGTGGTGGTGACATTGGGTTCATATTATAATTCACAGAATAAGGAAATGACACTTGATGTAGCAGACACAAATAAGTTTAATATAAGTAATAACACCACATATTGAATATGATACACAATTCAATTCAGGGATGATCAGTATTAATCCTCTTAGAAATATGGCGAATAAATAATGACAACTTAGTAACTCATCTATAACCAACTTCTTTTAGTAACTAACTCAACTGACTATATCAAGTGACTCAATCAATTGCTTGCTACCAACTCCCTATATTGACTGACTTCTCTTAATCCTGGTTCACTTAAGGTCAAAAGTGTTCACCTTAGTGCAACATGAGTTGTGAATAACATTCACAATATAGAAATAACATTCACAATACAGAAATAGGGTTTCTACACTATGGAACCAACTTTGAGGTGGTGACACTCTCTAATAAACTTATTACTTAAAAACTTTTTATGCACATGCACTTATTGTATGGGGAAATTAAGTCAATTTTTCCTTTATTGTGAAAGATTATAACACACAGTAGAATTTGTGACATGAAATGAAAATGGACAGTTTTTAGTTTAACAACAAACCCAACACAATTTTTAGATAGGCTAATTTAATTTATTCACCGTGTGATTTTCAAAGAGTTGAGCTGAAGGCTCTTCGAACTCTAGGCACATTGAGGCAGAATAGCGTACTCAGAAATTTATTTACCAGTAAATCCATTTAAAAAAAAAATAAGAGTAGTTATAGACATACATTTTCTTTGTATCCAATCAGAATCATCTAAAGATCTAGTCATTTGCCGTGTGGACAAAAGTTCTGGTAAAGCTCGAGGCGGTGATGAAGTGTTTTTATTATGTGACAAAGTAAATAAAGGTAAGAATAAATTTTGATTCCTAGTAGATCATGGATGAGTTTATTTAAAACCAAAAAACAATATTAGTTTGTCCTCTTCCCCTCCCAAGTACACAAGTTTTTGAAAGCTTACAAACTCATTGTACTCATTGCTTTATGTAATCATTTTGCATCACAATGTTTACAAATAAACATTCTTTATTTGCTATCTGTAGAAGACATAAAAGTCAGATTCTATGAAGAGAATGAACAGGGCATGGTGGTCTGGGAAGATTTAGGTGACTTTGGCCAGGGTGATGTACATAGGCAGGTGAGTGTCCATTTTTTTTTTTTTTCAAAGACCTGCAATATTGAATGGAAGCTTTGAAGTTTAAAAACCTTAATTTTTGTAACTAATTCTTCCAGAATTGTTATTTTTCACACAATTTTCATCCCATATCCTTTTTTATAAATGTCATACTGTCTGTTAAAATATAGATTTATTATATACAATTGTATTGGAAATTGAATGTACTACAAGATAATTTATACTTCAGAGATGAAAAAAAAAAGATATTTGATTTCTTTTCAAAATTGACTTACCCAATAATAATATCCCAATAGTCCTTAATCATGTTAAACTATATCCAATTATCTATAGAAAAAAAAACACTGACAAATTTGATCAATATTTAGACTTTTAGTGAGCCTTATAGGCACAGTCTTATTCCAAAAAAAAAAGTGTGCTCCCTTAGTTTAATAGATCTAGGGCTGTCTAAATGTAGATCTCTTTCACTATCAGAATCGCTTAAATCTGAAGGCTGAATGAAAATCACTTAATAAAAACAGCTTAGATCCACAATGTTTTAGGAGGAAAAAAACATTCAAGTGATTAAAAACGTGGAAAGAGTAAACAGGGAAAAGTTGATTGGACACTGGTAGCATCATTTTGGCATCACTGCTGGAGGGACTAGATGCTGATTAGTGTCCTATCCCTCCCACCTTTATGCTTGATTTTTATCTAAAGCTGTTAAACATAGTTAAATGGTGTGGTGAGATAAACCATATGTACTCCTATTTCAACACTTGAAATGAATTTGTTTGTCCAATCTGATATGTATTCTTTATCTCTTTCTTTTATATCATTTACTGGCTATAAATGTTATGGAACTGGTGAATTGACTCTAAATAGGTTTTATCAATAAGAGACCTTCTCATCACTTTAGTTTTTTTAAATATATTATTGGGGGGGGGGGGGCATATTTGGAGATAAATGTGACAACCAATCTTGATTAACTTAAATATAGTAACAAAAAGAAATGCTTGTCAAAGTAACTGTGAAATAATTATTATCTAATTCTTGCTTAGCAAAATCCTGAACTTTGCTTGTTGCAACTCTGATTTTCTCTCTTGGCAGTATGCTATTGTCTTCAGAACACCATCTTATCACAATACAGAAATCACACGTCCAGCAGAGGTTCTGATGCAGTTACAGAGGCCGTCTGATGGGGAAACTAGTGAACCTATACCATTTACTTACATGCCTGAAGACCCAGGTATTGAAACTTTGGCCAAAGTAGTAAAATAACACTTAGATTGAGAACAAAACTATTTGTTTATATATATATATAAGTGCATGAGTGCGGAGTGCATGGAGACAGACTGTGCGTGCTGGGACAACCCTTGCTGAGAACAAAAGAATTGAAGCGGCTTTAATCAAGAGGGAAAAAAAGAAAGCTGCCCTGTCTGCTAGCCCTAAATCAGAGGCATACAAATGTACGAATTGTGGCAAAGTCTGCCGTTCTAGAATTGGCTTGATTAGCCACACCAGATTCTGCCCCGTCTCAAGATTAAGCCAAAACCAGTGACTCACTTGGGCGCATCCATTGCCTTTCGAGACAAAAGGAGCCATATATAAATAAATAAATACTCTTAACCGAGAAATATAATGTATATTTATATATATATGTATGTATATGTTTATATTTTATTTTGAAAACGACTCTAACGATTTTCTTAAAAATTTCAAGGTATATGTATATAAATGAGAAAAATTCTCAACTCATTGACCACATTGCGAAAAGTCAAGGTTGACCATTATATTGTTTTTAACATGGTTCATTATGGTACAATTAATTTTGGCTAGACATCATTTTTTTAATAAAAGGGTTTCAAATGACTTCAAATGAAAAAACTTGACACTTGACGTCACTAGGCAAGAAAGGAACAAAATTGATACCACTTACGTCATTGGCTTACAGCGGCATACTAAAATATTTCTTTGCAAACATGAACAAGTTTTATTGAATCAGTTGGCCTTATTAAACATTTGCACACCATCTTGTATGTTCTATTAGTCCAAATTAAAAACCATCATCACATAATTGAAGTGTAAACTATTTATAAATTACACAAAACACAATAACCCTTAATTTTTTCCTCCCTAATAAATTGATCTACCTAAGTGTTTGTATGAGTGGTACTTCAATAGGATGAAAATTTCAATGTTCGTATATATTTCCAAGAGTGAAAATAATATAAAGGTAGAAAAAGATATATTATTAGATTTTGGAAGAGAAATTGAAATCTGTCATAATAATTACTAAATTCATTGTATCTTCAGATCCTGACAGAATCGCAGAAAAGAGAAAAAGAAAGGCTCAAAGATTTTTGGAATATTGGAACAGTACAGGTAGATAGAAGTTTACAGTACTGGTAGATAGAAGTTTACAGTACTGGTAGATAGAAGTTTACTGTACAGGTAGATAGAAGTTTACAGTACTGGTAGATAGAAGTTTACAGTACTTGTAGATAGAAGTTTACAGTACTGGTAGATAGAAGTTTACAGTACTGGTAGATAGAAGTTTACAGTACTTGTAGATAGAAGTTTACAGTACTGGTAGATAGAAGTTTACAGTACTGGTAGATAGAAGTTTACAGTACTTGTAGATAGAAGTTTACAGTACTGGTAGATAGAAGTTTACAGTACTGGTAGATAGAAGTTTACAGTACAGGTAGATAGAAGTTTACAGTACAGGTAGATAGAAGTTTACAGTACTGGTAGATAGAAGTTTACAGTACAACCATTTGTTTTGGTTGATGTTTGTTTGATTTTATTTAAAATGTTCACTTACATTGCTTTATGGAGTTATCTTTACTGGAGATTGTTGGCTTATCAATAAACATCTCTTAAAGGAAAGACACTATAGCTATGAGATTTCCTAAAATAAGCTTTTTATAGGCTGGGTTTGAAGGGTGGGAAGAAAGAGCTATTTGCTTTTACAGTGAAAACAAAATACCATAAACATGGGCTCCTTAATTAATGTAATTACTATTTCAATCAAATATGGAAGCAACTTTTTTTTAAATTACTCAAATGAACAATTCATAGTAGTTTGGGCAGTCATATGTTTTGCAAGCTAAGGTCTCTTAACTCATTAGCTACTAATGCGACCAAATGCGCCCTTCCCCCCTCAGTACTAATGCGCCCGCCACAGCACACACACACAGCGTGACTTGCGTAGCTCTCGTTTTCCTGCGCGACGCGTGGTATTTTGAGCTGGCTGGGTTTTTTAAAACGTAGAAATATAGATCGTTTTGTTAAAAGAAACCGGATGTTTTTACATCTTTCGCTTCAGTTTCTATGGTCCTTCAAAGTTTGTTGATTTTTTTTTAGATTTTCCTTAGCTGCGCAGGCCATTTTCTCAATGACCTTTCAATTTTTAGACCCATTATCGCAAATAATACACTAAATACAGCTAATAATGAACTTGATATTGATCAAGACATTGATCATTAGAATTTAGCGCTACATTTAGACTTAGATCTAGTCCGATTCAGAGAGGGAGTAAAGTAAACATAAAATCTATCATCTAGCCTTGATCTAGAGTAATCTAGACTATTCTGGATCTAGCGTCAATGAATCTTCAACTTCTTTGACTGATATTTTGAACAGTTTTTATTTACCACATGAAAACTTTTGATGAAATAGATCTATTTGGGGGTGTTCACAACGTTGGTTTGGACAATGGTTTGATTACTTTTACTTTGTTATGCTAGAAGTAATGAAATCTGAGACACATGCAGAACCACATCAGCATGATGCCATGTTCAGGCAACTAAGGGCCTCATGCGCACCCAGTGAAAGTCAGTAAATACTCAAGACATATACAGATTTTATATATAAGCATAATGTTTATTGTATAGGCCTACTAAATTCCTACTTATAAACATTACTGGTCTTTGGGTAAATGTTAAAGGATACCAAAAATTACAGATCTGATGGGGGTCGAGCAGTCTTCAAAAAATCAGGCACTCGAACACATTTTCGTCTTTACCTGTTGTTTTTATTGTTTTAATCTTGTAAAACCTATTCAAATTATACATCATTTTAAAGGTCATCCATTTCTCTTTTTTTAGAAGTATTTTTTGTTATTGATAGATGTTGTTTTATGTTTTTTAAAATATATTTTGTTAAGTCAGTCTATTGATGTTTTGGAGTTACCTCCCTTTGCTTAGTATTTAGAGAGATGCTGCTTAGGTATGGGCTTAGTAGCTAATGAGTTAAGCTCCCATCCCCCCCCCCTTTTTTTTTTTAAAAAAAAAAAACAACTCTACAAATATTGTCAAGTGATTAAAATATTTGCAAAATATTATTAACCTGTTTCAGAAGCTTTGAAGATGCCATGTTATCACAAGTGAGAATAAAATGAAGCAATAGTTTCATTATTGTGACCTTCCATTTCATTTAAATAGAACACTAAACTATGTGATAGCCTTACAATCTATTCTGATGTGTTTCACTTTGACAGGTGTGGCAGACTATAAGAGAGGTGCCAGTGGGGCTAGTGTTAGAGGCAGGCTACACACAATGCTCAAAGCCACCAGGAGAATCAAGAAAGATCCTGATGTTATTCCAGGTAAGAAGAATGTCTTCTATAACATTCAGAATGATGTCAAATGTCTCTCTTCTAGAGCCAGAATGATGCCTAAAGTCTCTCTTCTATAACAGCCAGAATGATGCCAAATGTCTCCCTAGAAGGGCTAGACTAATGTCCTATGTCTTAACTAAATGTGGGAGCTCAAATGATACAGTTCTGGCGCACTACATAACTACAAAACATAGACATTCCTGTTTCGCCCAACCCTTGGAAATAGGCATGCTAAACCATAATATAACTGTCGAATGCACTTGACCGTTTTACAATTCATGGCTTGCCACTATTCCCTAAGTAAATATTAATACATAAATAATCTCCAGATGTCTTAGGGCAGCACAATTTTTGATATAAAAGTGTAGAACAGATTAATGAAAGCCACACAGACAAAACTGAAGGTCTATCAGGCATTAGCTCTACCAACACAACGAAATATCTGTAAGCGTTGAAGCATCATGTCTGCTTTTGATCAATTTCATTAGGGTTAGTGGCGAGGGATCTATTGAATTTTTATACACAAATATATTTTTCTGTAAAATTTGATATTTGGGATCAAATTAAAATATTGTGTGCTTAGTGTGTTGCAATTTTCAAATCCTATTTGTCAATTATTTTCTGAAAACTTTGACAGAATGCTCTGACAGAATGCTGCCTGACTCTTACTGTAAGTTTGAGATCCAATTAAAAAAAAAGATGTCTTTATTTTTGTCTGTCTAGGTCTTCCTGGTTTCATGGATACCTCTGGTGTAGATGGAGTGAATGGAGTTGGTGCTGTAGGTGGGGCTGATGCAACAATGAGTCATGTGACTGCTGACAACTCCTCCATGGGCAGTGTCACTGTCTCCTCCTTCTCAGCTGGCAGCCTGGATTCCAATGTCATTGCTGAGCTGTCAGGGCTTTCAAGTAGTGACTTATCCATAGTATCCACAGAAAATGGCCAGTTGGTCATCTCTGTGTCTGGTGGAGAGGGCAGTGGTCTAAGTGTTGATAGTATTAACTTACCTCCTAATATTCTCAGTGGGGAACTGATGAACCAAATAGACATTCAACAGCTAAATGCTTATCTTCAGGTTAGTTCAGTCATCTTTTAAACAGGTAGTTAAAAATGTTATATTATTAAGTACAATGGAAACTTGTTGATAAAGTCATTGTTTCTTTCTGCTTTAATCTATGCATAATTATTTGAAATGAAATGAAAACCAAATCCAACTTACAGGTAGACAATTATGACGAGATATTTTTCTTTCCAGTCTAGTTTTAAATATAAATTTTATGAATGAAAGCCTGGACATTTGAACATGAAACACATGATATGTTTATGTTATTACTATATCAGCACAAGTAGTTAGGTATAAAAGACCATACTTTACATTGTACAAATTAGGAAATGGTACACATTTAACTCTGCACTGCAGCTGAACAAAAGAACTCATAGGCCTAGGTACCCAAACTTACCTTTGCTACAAGCACATAAATTGGTATAGAGCTGACCAACATCCCTCAGATACGTTGCATATTCCCTTGCAGGTTACCATGGTGAGATGTAGCTGCAGAGAACTAATCCAAGGACAACTCACAAACTACAAGCTCATGCCAATAGATTTTCATAAGTCTCATATTTCATCAGTCATTCCCCTCTTTTATACACACAGGGTGTCCGCGGCCTCCTGAAATTCAAGGATGTCCTTGAATCTCCTTGAATTTCAAAAAAACTGAAAAAGTCCTTGAAATCTCCTGGAATTTTAAAATATCTCCTTGAATGTCCTGGAATTTCGCCGATCGGGAAAAAAAAAAAAAATCGGCTTAAAAAAAAAATTATTAGAGGATGGGCCGGCGCGGGCGGAAATAAATTCGAAATTACCGTTTCCGAGTCTGCGCAGAAGGTGTTTACCGCTCCTTCACTATATAAAGCATCGATATCGGATCGTTTTTTCAGTGGACACGTTGATTTTCATCCAAATTGGATCAAAAGTTTACGTTACGCATCTTCAAAACTGTTTTCCTGTTTCATTTTGTGCCTTTATATTTTCATCGGATCATATTATTACTTAGATCTATGTGCATTGTGAATTTAATAATTAGATCTAGGCCTAGATCTAAATATATCTAGACTAGATTATTATTTCTAGATCTAGATTATTCGAGATCTATAAAGTATATGATCTACGTTTCTTTTATTGTGATTTGTGCTTTGGCTTTGGTTTAACTTTAATCAAGTCTTTATCCAAGCCTAAGCTAGAGATTTATAGTCTGTTACGTAGCTCTAGTCTTGAGACTTGATTGTTCTATCATCTGATCGGACTGTCCTAGAATACTAGATATCCAAATCTATTTCTAGATCTATAACCTACATTTGTATTACAATGCCTAAATACGGGACATCGTTTAATGCGCTTTGGCTTGAAAAAGATATAATACAGATCTTGGCTTCAAAAATCATCCGTCAGTGACACCAAAGCCTTTTGTCGTCATTGTAAAAAACAAATTGACATATTATGCATGGGTGAAGCAGCACTTAAATCTCATATGAAATCAGATAAACACAAGCGAGAGTCTGGAAAGTCAGATGGCTGCTTAATGATTGCACCCATATTTGCTAAAAAGGCTGCTACAGTTACAGCGACTGTCACTTGTCCTACAGCTATGCCACCAACCCCACAGGTGCAAGCTGCTCAAGTCAGATGGAGAGCAGAAAGTTTCTGGTAACAACAGCCATAAAATTAATGACAAAATCTCCACTGAAAAATCAGCTTGTCCAGTGTTTGAAATGGCTACAGCCTAAAAACATTGTAGAAGATTTTGATGGTTCTTTAAGAGACTTAGATGCCACTTTGAGCTACTTAGTTGAGCTTGGCCGTGTCAGCGCAGATGACTGTGATGATATCAAGTCGGAATTCACCCAGTGGCACAGTTCCATTGTCACCACAAATTCTATAGTATTCCAGTCCTTTAGTATCCAATGTGATAGACTGGATACTTTTTTTAATCAACATATTAACAGTGAATTCAGTAAACTATGGGCACTAATAAGAGGAATTTTGATTCTGTCTCATGGCCAAGCCCAGGTCGAGAGAGGTTTCAGTACCAATAAAGAGACAATGTGCGTCAACATGATGGAGAGAACACTTATAGCCAAGAGAATGATTTGTAACAGCATTGAAGCAATGGGAGGAATTAAAAATGTAACAATTTCTTCAGGCATGCGAATGGCTGCTGCTTCAGCCAGATCAAAGTATAGAATTTATCTGGAAGAAAGGGCTGAGGAGGAAAAAAGAAAGAACCTAAAAAGGAAAAGAAACGATCAATTTGAAGAACTTGAGGCTATGAAAGCCAAAAAAGCTAGGTTCGAAAGGGACATTACAAGCCTCACTGACTCTGCGGACAAGCTTGCAGAAAAAGCAGAAAACACTAACAGTCACAAATTTTTAATAGAATCCAATGCTTTACGTCGCTCTGCAAAGCTTAAAAAAGAGCAAATTGAAAAACTTACTTTGGAAATAGAAACCAAAGTGAGGGAGATCAGTGGACTCTAAAAAACATTAAAAACCCTTGTATATATGTAAATATATTGTAAAGAATGGATGTTCAAGATGCGTTTTATGGTAGGCCTTACACTCATACTAGTTTATAATCTATTTTTTGCATGTTTTGAATATCTTGAGTAAGTTATTTTTATTTAGTAATCAAATCTAAATTATTCCAACCTATATATATATATATATATATATATATATACATATATATATATATGGGCTATAAATATTTTTATAAATTTTTTGTCGCGAACTCTATGTCCTGGAATTTTTAAATTTCTCCTTGAAAACTCCTTGAATTTCAATTAGACTTTGGTGCAGAAACCCTGTACACAGCACATGCAGTCCATTTCTAAGAAAACATGAGCATTTTACTCATTGGACATGCATTAATGTCTGTCAATATTTATTTATATGTATAAACACACTCCATACAAAAATCTGTGAAATTGTTATATATTTCAGATTAATATAACCAGAAGTTCAGAATTTTTTCATAAATATTCCATTTTCTATTTACAGGACCAAGGCTCAGGAAGTGAGATTTTATTGGGCAATGACCCTAATCAACCAATTCATATCTTAGATCATGATCCTGAAACAGAGGCAGCACTTAGAGGATTAAATTCTCAAATTTGATTGAATGGGAAAGATTTAAAGACAAAACATTTTTTAAGTGGCTGTTGTAGGGGAAAAAAATAACAGAGTTGTAGGCCAATTAGGACTTGAAGAGTGTAGACTTATAGATTGACTTGAAGTTAGGGTAAGACCAGCTAATAATTGTAAATAATAATCCTGCTTCAGTATAGTTATGCTTTAGTGGAATGTTCAGAGTTGATTCCCCATAGCAGCTACCAAGTAGATAAACTGCCATTGATACCATGGTCTGATATGTTACTGGTTATCAACCAAATGTTATTTTTATCATTGGCTGTGCTGTTAGTTATTAAGGGTTTTTTTTTTTTTATAATGTGACACAAGGTTTATCATAAGTGTGATATTTGTCACAAAAGTGACACATTGTTAGTCACAAACGGGATTTAATGTCAGAAGTGAGACATTAATAACTGTGTACTTGGCATAAAGAGAATCACTTCAAATTATGTGAAACATTTCTCCAACAAAATCCTAACATCTTTTGAAATTAAGTAGAAAGCTATAGAACAAAATGTCTTAAGCCTTGATAATCAATATACTTCTTGTTCAGCTTTTAGCTTGCCTAGTATTTCCCCCTCCAACTATGGGGTAGGTCAGTGCTCTTATACTGTAAGACTGTGCTTATGAAAGAATATTCCATTTTAACAAGTCAATTGGTGGGAAGGCTGCTTTTATACTTCCAGTTTGGAAATAAAAAGGAAATGGAATTAAAATACTAAAAATGTTCAAAATAATAAAGTAGTGTTCTGCTTGGTTGACTGAGTATTTCTGCATATCTTAAACATTTGAAGCTTACACTCGTGGCCACATTGATTACTAATTGGCATTGTGTAGAGAAACCCATTAGTGTTGTGTGTAGGCCATCTAGTGGGTCATGTGTAGGTGTTGTTGTGTGTTGACTGCCTTTAAATTGAAAGAAATACATTCTTTTTCATCGAGGCCTTTGGGGGATCATCAAAATCATTTGTCCTTGTTGTGGGCAGTCATTTGTTTTCAAATGCATGTTGTCCTAACATTTACTGCATTGTGGTATTCAGTTGTTTAAAGATTGCCTGGTGTCTAAAATCTCTTTTCAAATAATTGTTCAAGACATTTAGAAACAGCAATCCACCGGTGAAGTACTCCACTGTATGGGAAAGGGAGAGGTATCAAATGTATGTATTTCGTGTTGACTTTGAGCATTTTGCCATATTAAAGTATCATTTGATAGATTCTTTATTGTACTGTATATATGTAAATGTAAATATATTTTTATCAAATTGTTTGTGTATATCTTATTGTTTTATACACACAGTGCTTATTGTGAATTGCTGGATGTTAGAGAATATATTTTACTCAATAATGAACTACTGTTAAAATTATAGTTGCATTGATAATGAATATATTATACATTTTTTTAAAAAGTCTTAAATTAGAGATTGCTGTATCTTTGTAAAAACAAAATAATTTTACAATGTCCAAGTGATTTATCAAAAATGCTAGTTTCAAATTTTTAACTCTAAAAAATGTTTCAATGCTTGTTGGAAAGAAGAATAGTAGAATTTTTTTTTTTTACAAATTAAAATAATTGTGTTCAAACACTTTGTCGCGAATTGTAAATTCAATTTTCTGAAGAATATCATTTCATTTTTATTCATTCCAAGACTGTACATAAATGTAGCATGAAAATAAATGGCCATTCCCTAATTTTCTTGAATCCTGCTTGACTATTGTTCATACCATATGAGGCAGTGTCAGGCCATGTAAAGAGTTCTGTCTCCACATTGTCAAACATCAAATAAATGTTTCATTATTTTGGCCAGAATTTTTTTTTTTTTTTTTGCAGAAGCCATTTATTTTATCCTTTTCATTTTTTTTTTTCTTTTACTACCCTTCTATTTTCATGTAAAGCTTATCTATCTCTTGATTGTAATGAAAACATTTCTACATAAACATTGGAACAAGTCCTGATGCATTCATTCAGTTGTTTTGTTTTATAACAAGTATACAATGTCACATGCATAGTGTAAAAAAAAGGTAATTAATTAAACAATGATTCTACTCTAATGATGCTTAATATAGTTAAAGTAATACAAAATGGCTGCTCATTATGTATGCTTGCCCAGGCAGAGAATCAATTTCCAATCTTGACACTGTAGCCTAAAAAAAAAAAAAAAAAAAAGGAAAAAAATCTGATTCAGTGGTTAATAACTTCTTGAGGTAATTAATCTGATAAAAGATTCTGACTAAAAGTAAAAAATCAATAGACATTTTTACTAATGTGCATTTTTTAAATTTTGTTTCCTGTTAGAGAGAAAAAAAATAAAAGGTGAAAATAATTTGCAATGCTTATATAAAGAAACTGCAATCATTTACATGACTATGTATCCATTAATTTTAATTTTTTCTTATCAAATAACTCAAATACAAATAGAGAAGCATATGTTCTTGTCCTCTTCAACAGTATAACACTTCCAATTTCTTTGGAATATATTTGAAAGGTAATTCAGGACACTTACAGATTTCATTTACATACATTTTGACAACTTGTATTAATGCTTTCATTAACAAGCAATCTTAAATGCTGAAAATCATTTCATTTAATAAAAAGACAAATGTCACTTTATTTGTCGTCATAAATTATAAGCTTATTAGGTATAAAAGAAACAAATGTGACAACATGTTTCATGTTTAGATATTAAATCCAATTTGACCACATTATCTCCAAGTACCAGTCTAAGCATGAGATAAAGCCAAGGTTATTTATTGCCTTCACACTTCTTTCTGAAGAATGTCACAACATATGGACCATGCTTCATTGCTCCACACTCTGAACCAGACAAAGCATTACCCAACTCAATTATTTCCTTGTCTTCATATTTTTTAAAAATCTTCCAATGAGTATGCTTGATGGGATCTGCTAAAGGCCAATTAAAAAAAAAACTGATAACAAACTGCATTTTTTAAATCAACGTTTGGTAAATTTCATAACATGCTGAAATATTTGCACAATTATTTCATTTACCTGACAACATAAGAATCAATAAAAAAAAATCAATAAATTATCTATTGATTTTTAATTATTTTGTTTGGAATCTTGAACAAGGGAAAGAAATTTTTTTTGCTTGAAGTGGTGGTAAATGCTGAATGAGTCCTCTTTTTAGGTGGCAGCTCTAAATTCAAACAAATAATATATAACTATATAATCTTCTCTAGTTATAAGTACTACCTCACTAGCAGAGTTGTTAGCATGTCTACCCAAGGAGGTATGAGCCACAAGTTCAAATTCAGGTAGTTCCCTTTTTTTTTTAATGGTAAAATCCAGCCAGCTATCCCTTTCTCTCCCCCACTCCCAACTGGTCCAGATGAATGATAGGGTTTTGAGAAAGGTAATAGCATGAAATAGAACTAAACAAAAACAGTTGGTAAAAATATTATAAATCCCACAGATTTGTTGTTGTTGATCTAGATCTATTACTAATTTAATTACATGACTGATCCTAACTACAATTACACTTCATATAAGCTTTGTTGTTTTTTTTAAATATTTTTTTTATCTTTTTATTTTTACTGCCAAATTGTTTCATAAAGTTATAGGTTTTCACTGTTTTCAAATTAACATGTAAAGTAATCAATATATAATAGCTTCAACAACTAAAATTCTAAAGAAAATAATTTTCTTTTGACTGTTGTTCAATATTCCTACACAAAATAATGAAAGCCCAACTACATAATTATGTTTTATTACCATATTTCTGTCACATCTAAGCCAAACCCTATTTAGGGAAGTTCTAGATCCGAACAAAACATTTTAAGAGCGAGTCGCAACTATACAATCACATGTCCTGTTGAAGGTGGAGCAAAACTATTGCTAATAAACAATTGCAATGAGCAAGGGAGAAGTCATGGGACATGTAAGTGCAAACCAATGTTTGTGTCTTCCACACTGTATCCTACCCTGACTGGTGCCAATCTGCTTACCTAACCAATAGCTACAAGACAACCATTGTTACCTACATCCTGCACCAAGGATGAGAAAGTGGAAAAGTGAAGAGAGTGTCCTAGGCTACAAGATTCAAGCAGTAAGGGATAGTGCTAGTTGAAAAAAAAAATAGTGGTAAAACAAGAGGCAGCTCTATTCCAATGTGAGTTTACACAAAAGTTCCCAGGAGCAAAGATTCTCAGAGCTAAGTCTTGGCCTTCAGACAAAAGCACAGACATACACTGGGAATACCATTAAAATAGCAGCTTGGAATTTGCTTGTGACCTCATTTTAATACCTACTCTTTGTTGTTGTTTTTCTTTCTATTACAGATTATGTAAACACTGTCAGGTAATGTAAATCAGCTATTGTACTAGTTTATTTTTAGATTGAATATTTTGCAGTGCAAGGTCAAGGTTGTATGTTGTTGACAAGTTCCATAAGCTTTACAAAATGCTAGAAGGGGGCAAGATGTAGTATTTAAAGACTTGCATATTCAGTTTGCAGAGAGTAAAAGAATTTCAATGGAATAGTACATTAATGTAGTGTGTATAGTATAGAAGTGATTCCTAGTTCCTGAATAAAAGTTTGTATTTATTTAAAGAAGATTTCAGTTTTCAGTTCATACTTTAAAATAGTATCTCCAGCATCTCCATATTGTTTGAGAAGTCAGAAATTGTCTACTAGAGAACTATGTAGAATTAGAACATCAGAAATGCATTGTCTGGTCATCACAATCTCATGGTAACATCAACCAACAAAATTAGAACATCAGAAATGCATTGTCTGGTCATCACAATCTCATGGTAACATCAACAAAGACATCATGACAATCAGCCTCAAATGTCAAAGACATTTGTAAACCTGTCATCTCAGGCCCAAGAAAAAGTGCAATATGTATGCTGCATAGATTAATTAAAATAAGGTAAACTAACTTCACTGAATGGTCTTAACTTACAGTAGGTGCCTTGCTGTGTCCAGACATGTAGCCCAAGCACATACTAGCAGTGGAGTGAATCCAGGCAACTTCCACTGTGAACAAAACAAATTATGAAAGTGTATTACTACAGTTGTCAATATGTCACAAAACTCATGTAAGTGAACAAAGTCAAACATAAAGTCTTGGCAATATGTAGGGTCCCTTAAAGATCTAGAAGCATACAGAATATTACTGTGTCCATACCCCACAGAGGGTAAATGTTTAATTTAGCCAACATAACGATCAAATCACTCTTTCACTTTCTTATAATCTTGATCAATCACTCTTTTGTTTTCTTATAATCTTATTAAATAAATTCCAGATGTTACTTTAAAACAGTGGTTCCCAAATTTTTTTGTCTAGTAGACCCCTTGCCATATTTTCAAGTTTTCGGTAGACCCCCTGAATTTTTCTGAAATTTCATTAACTTCAAATGTGTTTTTCTTACACATTCAAGACCATAGAAATTCAAAATAAAACTTAAGATACATTACATGAATTGACAAAACAAAAAAAATAAACGTTTATTGGTGGGCAGCTTCGAGAACAAAAATTTCAATATTGGGCTTCAACCTAGTGTTAGGTTTAGTATTATCTCTTCTGGATTAGATGATGTTTGACTGATTTGAATTTGTTATCAGGCAAGGTTAACGAGTCCAGCTTTTTTTTTTTTAAAGTATGTTGTTTACAAGTAATTACATAAGAACCTTTTAGTGTCCTAACTCAACCTTTAAATTGTATTATTTCTTAAAGGAATTTTTATCATGATATTAGATATAGGAATGTGTAAAACAGGTTGTAAAAACGTTTTCAATGGCTGGCAAACTCAATTTTTTTGCCTATTGTGTGAAGTTTTCTGGAGTTTGATAAAGTAAAGTATTGTAAAATGCTCACAAACCTCTTTTGTGATGTTTAATCAAACTTTTTTTCTACTCTGGGTCTATTCTGAACTTAAAAGTGTTCTAAAGTATTTCAAATTTCAATCTATTTTATCATGTTGGCGTTGTCTCAAATGATGTTCCAGATTTAATGGTTTCATAGCAACATAACTTTAAACTTAATTGCATAAAAAGCACAAATGCAATTGCTTGTTTCTCATTTTGTACAGTTCTCAAAAACATACCTTCTCTATTCTCATTCTATACAGTTCTGTTAAATTTACCTTCTCTATTCTCATTCTGTACAGTTCTGTTAAACATACCTTCTCTATTCTCTTTCTGTACAGTTTGTTAAACATACCTTCTCTATTCTCATTCTGTACAGTTCTCAGCAACAATATGCCAGCAAACTTCTCATTACATGGTTTCAAAAATTCAGACTCTGAACCAAATAGAACAAACAAAAAACAAATCCTATCTATTCAATACATTGTCATAACCAATATTTCATTGCATTTCAATAATGCTGACATCAACAGAAAGAGAAAATTGTCTTTTCAACAGAAGTAAATTGATTAAAAGGGGAAAGTTGAATTGATAAAACTGAATAGCACATGAGACTAAATCTATTTAGATTGAATGTCAGAGATAAATTATACCCACAAACAGTAAAGTAAATGTACTGTACTAAACTGTATTATTGCATAGTTATGCAGATCAGCCCTTTGTTACTCTTTCTTTGGTAATTGACAATCAAAATGAAGGATGAAAATGAAAATAAAAGCCAAATGTTTTTAAAAAAGTCCTTTTTGTTAATGTGAAGTATAAATGTAGCCAAAACAAAATAAATGTGCTGAATTTCAATGGCCAGCATACCTAAAAAACTGTCCTTAAATGAGTTAGCTAGTGAGTGAGTCAAGTTGTCACTGGATCTAACAGAGTCACAACTGGTTTTTGCTAACAATGTCTTCATCAGCTGTTCACCACATCCTGGAAAATTGAAATTGTGTATTTCTGATTTATGGGTATTTTAGAAAAAGTTATTTTCTGCTTTTACATTTTCCAAAGTTCTGTACTATTATTACTTTATAATATACATGATCACATCAATTATATAAAACTTGTAGAATCTTTGTTTCCAATAGGTTCATGTTGTGGCAAAGATAACTAGCTCATTCTGTAGATTCAAATTAAAATATTTTGGTTCATCACTGTCTTGAGCAAGAAAATAAACTGCTCCAACACACACTATTCAAAAATTGTCCTGAGCAAGACTTCAAACTGCTCCAACAAACAGCATTCGAAAACTGTCATTAGCAAGACAATAAACTGCTCCAACACACTCCATTAAAAAAAAAATCCTTAGCAGGACAATAAACTGCTCTAACACACAGCATTCAAAAACTGTCCTGAGCAAGATATTAAACTGCTCCACCAACACAGAGCATTCAACACGTCATATACAAGTCCGCGCTATTTTGTCAGGAAATTCTTTTTCTAAAGTAAGGAACATAAAATGTATCTGTTTCTTTAAAAGATATGAACAGTTATTACCTTATTATTTTTCTATCGAAAAAAACAACAACAACAAATTTGTCACCATCAAATAAAATAAATTTCTTCAATTAATCACTGGACCTCACAGAGCTAATAAATATGTGGGTGTTTAATAGAAACTTAAGCATCAAAGAGTGTTAAATGTATAATGTTTACACCAAAAACTTAGGTAAGAGATCACATGTACGTACAAGAGATAAAAATGACAACATCTAGCAATGTACTAAATTGGCCTCCTTCAGGCATAGAACGACTATGGTTTATATGGTAGAACACTTTTTCATGTGACTGTGGAGCCCTATTCTCATGAGACATTCCCATCCATATGTATTCACTTTGGTGGTAGAGGAGTGAGCCATTTTTTATTTGGCTTATTGAGAAGAAAGCCTGGACATTATTTATTGTCAGAATGTTGTTGCCCACACAGCAGTTTTCCCCTCTTCAAGCAGCTGATGTGTCAAAAGGAACAGCAAATATACAAAACAATTTGGGATCAGTAGCATCGCAGGCTCTACAAGGTTGTAGCACTGTTTTGAACAAGCAGCCTAAGCGTAACCAGCTCCTGATTTTCCACAGGGTCTCCTAAAGCTTCTCCGCAAGACAGCAGAGGTTTAGATTCAGAGTTTTGTTCTCTTAGGTGGGTTGCCGACCAAGGATAACAAGGCCATCTTGCACAAAGCTTACTGGTTTAGGTTCAGATATGAATCACATTTGTCCATTCTCCTGTCAGTGGTAACAGTTCCGCATGGCTCAATATCTAAACCACATGTGAAGGTCAGGAGTTGGCTATTTGAGACACGTGCTATTGGAATCATTTTATGTGCGTTTAAAAACCATTTGCAATGTTCTAAATGTTAAATTTTGAAAACAAAAATGTCTACCTCAAAAGTGGAACTGAAGAAGCCTACCTGATGTGACAGCTGCTACACCTGTTTTGATATCTGACATTTGATTCTGTGCCCAGCAACCAGCTCCATACACAGCACTCTGTGGTAGACAAAGTATCATGTTTTAGTGTTATTAATGTAGACTTTTACTTTGAAATTATAATCAGAAAATTACCTAGACTATACTATGAACTACAAATGTAAACATTATCCTAAAGAGTTCTACTCCGCCCCTTCTTGTGTCTTTAACAATGCACATATGTAAGTGCAGAAAGTTGAAATACACACAACTTACAGCGCCAAGTCTTCCTGCATGTTTTAACCATATTCCTCCACTGGAGGCTGCAGCTGCCACATTACCAAAATGATCAACACAGACGGCTCCCACAGTATCATGTATAGCATCAGCTCTTGGGATGTCCGCACTGGGACTCTGGGAGAGATACAAATTACTTTGGTTGACACACATTTTTTTTTTTACACATTTTCATTAATGAACTTTTTTGGTTACAATGTTATTTGTTTAAATGTTAAAAAATACAAAGAAACTAGCAGTAAAAGCCACAAAAACAGCACTAGAAGTACAAATAATGCATAACTCTTTTTCAACATGTCAAGGTCATCAAGAAAGCATACTACAGAATGCTGAAATAGATATGGTCAAATCCTAATGCAGTACAATCCAATAAGAAGTTACCAGCAGTTTTTAAATTGCTGTCTAGAAAGGGTTCTGCACGTTTTCAGAATGGGAAGATAAACTAAGCTAATCTTTTTTCAAGTGAAAATGAGAATGTGCATTTGTTTGTTTTTTCTAAAAATGTAAAAAACAAAAGAGCCAATCCATACTGCAGTGCAACAAAAGAGCCAATCCATACTGCAGTGCAACAAAAGAGCCAATCCATACGGCAGTGCAACAAAAGAGCCAATCCATACTGCAGTGCAACAAAAGAGCCAATCCATATGGCAGTGCAACAAAAGAGCCAATCCATACTGCAGTGCAACAAAAGAGCCAATCCATACTGCAGTGCAACAAAAGAGCCAATCCATACTGCAGTGCAACAAAAGAGCCAATCCATACGGCAGTGCAACAAAAGAGCCAATCCATACTGCAGTGCAACAAAAGAGCCAATCCATACGGCAGTGCAACAAAAGAGCCAATCCATACTGCAGTGCAACAAAAGAGCCAATCCATACGGCAGTGCAACAAAAGAGCCAATCCATACTGCAGTGCAACAAAAGAGCCAATCCATACGGCAGTGCAACAAAAGAGCCAATCCATACTGCAGTGCAACAAAAGAGCCAAGCCATACTGCAGTGCAACAAAAGAGCCAATCCATACTGCAGTGCAACAAAAGAGCCAATCCATACGGCAGTGCAACAAAAGAGCCAATCCATACGGCAGTGCAACAAAAGAGCCAATCCATACTGCAGTGCAACAAAAGAGCCAATCCATACGGCAGTGCAACAAAAGAGCCAATCCATACTGCAGTGCAACAAAAGAGCCAATCCATATGGCAGTGCAACAAAAGAGCCAATCCATACTGCAGTGCAACAAAAGAGCCAATCCATACTGCAGTGCAACAAAAGAGCCAATCCATACTGCAGTGCAACAAAAGAGCCAATCCATACGGCAGTGCAACAAAAGAGCCAATCCATACTGCAGTGCAACAAAAGAGCCAATCCATACGGCAGTGCAACAAAAGAGCCAATCCATACTGCAGTGCAACAAAAGAGCCAATCCATATGGCAGTGCAACAAAAGAGCCAATCCATACGGCAGTGCAACAAAAGAGCCAATCCATACTGCAGTGCAACAAAAGAGCCAATCCATACGGCAGTGCAACAAAAGAGCCAATCCATATGGCACTGCAACAAAAGAGCCAATCCATACTGCAGTGCAACAAAAGAGCCAATCCATACTGCAGTGCAACAAAAGAGCCAATCCATACGGCAGTGCAACAAAAGAGCCAATCCATACTGCAGTGCAACAAAAGAGCCAAGCCATACTGCAGTGCAACAAAAGAGCCAATCCATACTGCAGTGCAACAAAAGAGCCAATCCATACGGCAGTGCAACAAAAGAGCCAATCCATACGGCAGTGCAACAAAAGAGCCAATCCATACGGCAGTGCAACAAAAGAGCCAATCCATACTGCAGTGCAACAAAAGAGCCACTCCATACTGCAGTGCAACAAAAGAGCCAATCCATACTGCAGTGCAACAAAAGAGCCAATCCATAGTGCAGTGCATAAAGCCACTTTATTGTAAAAGTATATGAAGTACACTAGACAAAACTAAAATGGTTGTTTTTTTTCAGTTACAATAATAATTTTTAGCAAACCCCAAAAGGGGAAAAGACGCTATTAGTTTTGTGTGAAATGTCTGTTCGTCTGTTCCAGTTAGATCTCGTAAACTAGAAAAGATAGTGAAAATCCGACATCACAATATTTTAGACCATTCAAAGTTCTGATGTATGGCTACTTTTTTTTTTCTGAAAGCAAAAAATCTAATGTTTTAAATCACTTATGCAAGCAGTTTTTTAAAAAGAAAAAGCTATTTAGTATGCATTATAAGTTAGACCTAATTTAAAACGAATAGTAATCTTGTAAAGTGCATTTTCATAAACATTTTTTTTACTTTACGAAAATGTTTATTTTTGAGAATTTGATTAAGAGATTGAGCCTTTTCAGAACAATTACATCAATTATAACACTTTAGTTAGGCCAGGGGAGGTGCGGTAGCTGAGCAGTAAAGCGCTTGGCTTCCAAACCAGGAGTCCCGGGTTCGAATCCTGGTGAAGACTGGGATTTTCAACTTTGGAATCTTTGGGCGCCTCTGAGTCCACCCAGCTCTAATGGGTACCTGACATTAGTTGGGAAAAGTAAAGGCGGTTGGTCGTTGTGCTGGCTACATGACACCCTTGTTAACCGTAGGCCACAAAAACAGATGAGCTTTACATCATCTGTCAACCTTCTTTCTCCATTCTTATCTCTCATTTGTCTTTGATATAATTTCATTCGGATGTTCTTTCTGAAAATATTGAAGCCTGCCTGGGTGGACCACTTCGGGGGCCGATTTTGAGTTTGTGTTTCCACAAAAACTGTCTTGGTAACCTTGTTT
Source organism: Biomphalaria glabrata (assembly GCF_947242115.1). Lineage (NCBI taxonomy): Eukaryota > Metazoa > Mollusca > Gastropoda > Planorbidae > Biomphalaria > Biomphalaria glabrata. The sequence continues at coordinate 36,526,579 of NC_074713.1, forward strand.
TTATTAGAATTATCTTTCTTTGCTTAAGAGTTGCACACATTTTAAAAACAGTAAGAGCTGGTGAATGTGTTAAAGCACAAAAAATAGCAATTTAAAACACATGGCGTGGCATAAAACATAGCATTTGAATCTATATAGGATTAAGGTCAGATGTACAATTGTATTTTTTGAAGAGAATTTTAAAAGCTAAAAAAAATGTCTGTCTGTCAACGTTGAAAAAACCCCCACAAAAAATACAAAACAACAGCAGATTTTACCTGATTGACAGATGACAGACTTAATGTTGATTCTTCTATTTCTAATTTACGCTTCTTTAGTTTATGTGTACAGTTAGTTGTTTCAGATTTCAGGCACTTTCTTGAATAATGTCTGAATGTTTTCAAAGCTGCAACTAAAAGTAACAGACAACTCTTCATGATTGCATTGAAATGACAACAAAGTTTTACAAATAAACTAAAAGTACGTTTTTTAGGTGGTCTTAAAGTGGTGGTTGAGTGGTTAAGTGCTTGAGTTCCAAACCAAAGGGGTGTCAAGTTCGAATCTTGGTGAAAACTGGTATTTTAAGTTTTTGGATTTTTAGGACTCCAAAGTCCACCTAGTTTTAATGGATACTTGGCATTAGTTACAGATGCTAAAGATGATTGTTTGTTGTGCTGGGCTGGCCACTTGACATCTTTGGTAACTGTCAGCCATGGAAACAGGTGACCTATACATCATCTGCCCTATAGATTGCAAGGTCTGGATGGGGTTCTTTACTTTACTTTTTAAATTCTTAAGACAAGGCACCATTTCATTTTTGTGTGATCTTAATTTTTTTTACTAGAGAGAATATTTCCCTCAGCTAAGCGTGTGGCCAGGTTCTTGGATAAAGTTGGTCTTCTACACCAGAAACAGAAATTATTTTAGATCATTCAAATCTGAAAATTTAAGATTATCTAACAAGCTGAATATATTAAATGCAATTTAAAAAGAAATATTATGCTAGCATTAAAAAGGTAGTCAACAAAAAAAAAAGTGTCTTACCAGAAACTAAATTATCAGTGATCCCTATTCCTCTGTCTACACAAAACTGTTGAGCACCTTTACCTACTAGAATACTGCAATAGAAACAGTTAATGGCAGACCTGCCTACCAAAAAAAGTCCAAATGCGTAACGCTGAATGGTCAAAATGAGTATTTTGGCACCAGAATGCGTAACGCGATCCACTATTTTGTCATATATATATATATAGATCAATATGACAATAGAGATGATATCTAGACTAGATCTGGATCTATGTCTATATAATGAATATAATCTACGCTAGATCTGAGCTCAAGAGTGTTACCGATGCCGTGGATCCGCTACAAACGTTGGTCTACTCCAAACTTTCGTAGGCCTACCTTCATCCTTGATCTATTCTATACTAAGACTAAGAATCTAGTCTAGATCTAGACTAGATGGTAGTAGATTCTATGTTATCGATCTAGATCTAGTCAATCTACATCATACTACAACTAAATTGGATCTAGTAATGTAGAGAATCATGATTTAACGTAATGTCTAGCTAGACCAGTGTTTCTCAAACTCTTTTGTCTGCCGGCACAGTAAACAAACTACAAATATTTCGCGGCACACCACGAAGAGCATCAGTTGTTTTATAATAAAAAGAAAAAAAGATTTTACCTGTTTTTAAGTATTATATTTAATGTGCAGGGTGTGCCTGTTTTTGAGAGCAAATGCGACCTAATCGAGGCTCCAAAGTCGACAAACAAACTCGCATTTCATCGTCTATTGTAAGAAGTCGCTCTTTTTTCTTAGATTTGATTTCAGTCAGTGCTGAAAATCCAAACTCACAAAACCATGAAGATGCAAATGGAAGAATTATTTTGATTGTTTTTAAACTGATTGCAGGATATAACTTGTTGATTGAAATCCAAAACACATCCAAGCTTTCTCGGCAAAACTTAAGAAATGCATCATTTTGTAAATCAATGAGCTGCTCTTCTTCTTCAGTTGTAAGATTTGTAGCTTCATTGTTTTCAAATGGATAGCTGACTCATCCATATTCATTACTTCCAATTGTTGGAAAGTAATGCTGCAATGCTAACTGCAGGTGTTTCAAAGTGTCCAGAATTTCGGGGGTGATTTCTTTATTTGAAGCACATTCATTTAAGTAGGAAAGCAGACCTTTCGAGATCTTACTTTGCCACAAAGACAATTTTTCACCAAATGATTTCAGTTTTGAGGATGAAATGATGATGGTTTCCGATGGTCCTTGAAGACTTAAATTCAATGAATTTAATTTGTCAAATAAATCAGAGAGAAATGTCACCTTAGCCCACCAGATTAGGTCATGAATAGAAAATCCAAAGTCTTTTTTTTCAGCCTCCGAGAATGAAATCAGCTCAGCCTTGAGTTGGATGACACGCTTTAACACATTTCCCTTGGAGAGCCAACGAACGTTGGTGTGATACAGGAGACATTTGTAGTCTGAGTCCATTGCTTCACAGAGCTGAGAGAAATGTCGGGATGCCAGCTGTCTAGATTTGATAAAGTTTACAACTTCAATCACTTGATCCAGAACAGACATCAGATCTTTCGGCAAAGATTTAAAGGCAAGAGCTTTTCTGTGGATCATGCACTGAACAACTAATACATTTGGATTTTCTTGACGCACAAGAGTGACGAATCCCTTTCTATTTCCCTGCATGGAAGGACAGCCATCGGTGCAAACGCTTACACAGTTTTGTTCCACTGTACTTTGAATAGCAAAATGTTTTCGTTCACCACTTCAAAATATCTTCGCCTTTGGTCGTAGTTGGTAAGTCTTTGCAAAATAAGAATTCGTTGACACATTTTTCATCCTTTATGAACCGAATAAAAGCTAGCAGCTGGGCTTTGCCACTAACGTCAGTGGATTCATCAACTTGAAGAGACCACAGCAGAGACACTTCATCGTCAGTCACGTCGAAGGGTTTGCAGATTTGATCTTGTAAATCTGACGATAAGTCTTCAATTCTGCGCAAGATAAAACCATTGGACAAAGGAACTTTTTTAACTTTTTCGGCGGCATCGGGTCCAAGGATAGTTTCAACAACTAATGCTAAAGCTGGTGCAATGACTGATTCAGCCTCTGTGTGTGCTTTCTTGCGTTTTGCTAATAACTGAGCAACCTTATAACTTGCAATCAATCCCTTTTCTGGCAGCTTTAGGTACTTCATAAGTTTCTTAGCTTGTTTATTTTGTTGAGCGTTGATGTTTTCGAAGTATTCCTTCGGTTGCACTTTTACAGCTGGATGTTTTGTTTCCAAGTGTCTCTTCAATTTGCTTGGAACAAGCGCCTCAGTCGACAGGGTTGCATTGCAGATCAGAAAGAACGACAATGAAGCATCTTCAGGTCCAGAAGATATGAAACCATATCCGATTTCATCTTCTTTGTACCTTCGTTTGGTTCCTTGCTATTCATTGAACACTTTCGCAGTTTCATTCTTACTAAAGTGTTTCTCCGTGGATAACAATGAATAACGTTTATTGATTATTTGTTATTATTAGCATACACCTAACCAATTTACATGAAACACATCGCTTATTATTATCGTTACCAATTCAAAAACTGCTGTGCATCTGCTAAGGCCGCCTACATTTGAGTCAATATAATAATATATGTATAGTTGACAATTCCATAACTTGAATAACTAACACCCCTTTCCGTCACTATGGAGCGATCCACAACTATTACTGGTCGTTGTAAGTGGGGATGTCATCGCAACGTAAAATACAAATTAAATAGTAGGCAGACTTATGTAACGCTGCACGTGTGGCGTTCTGAAAACTCCCATGGCACACCTGCAAATCTTCGGCGGTTTGAGAAACACTGAGCTAAACTCTAGCTAGATCTATTCCTGTATAACAAGTTATCTAGATTCTAGATCTAGAATCCAGATTAGATATCTACAATGTCACTCAATGTGTTTTGAATCGATAGCACTTCGATATTTTTTTTTCTATACAAATGAATATGGGAATTAGGGATTCAACATAGATCTAATTAATTTCTACTAATGAACTTACAAAAAAAAAAGTCACGTTGGTGTATCAGCTAACTGACAGTACCAACCTTGGTACCAACCAGCCACTTTCTCTCGCGTTCTTCATTTATAGACTAAATCTAATTGCTTTTAAGAACCAATCAACGTATAGATCTGGACACAATGTGTCCTCCCCCCCCCCCCCCCCCACAGGACGGCTTAGCGTGACGTCCGTGACCGCTCGTAAGCTAGTCAAGATAGGGGAAAAAAAAAAGGATACGAAATGCGTAACCCGACGGGTTAAATGCGTATTTGCGTACTGACGGTCAATTTTGGGAGATTTAGCGTAACGAATACGCATTTTGCGTAACGGTAGGCAGGTCTGTAATGCCAATGCTACTTGCACAGTTAAATGAACAGTAATTTTATACAATGTGAATAAAATCAGAATAACAGAAAAAAAAATGAAAAGCAGCTATTGTATTGCAAAACAGTTGAATTAGTGATTGATCAACTATTGTCTGTGCAGTATAACATACACACTGATTGGTAAGATACACAAACCACTTCTTTAAGGAAATCAGTTATTTCATCTTCATTTCAATCCTATTTGTTCTGTTTTTTGGCTAATAGAAAATGGTTATCTTCCAAAGGTCCTAAAGTTTGATGTCTTGCCATTGCCAGCCTCTCCTTCTTTTACCTGCAACTATCCATACAGAAAGTTCTTTTCTAATTGCTAATCTTCTCTTCAAATGACCATTCCATCTGAGTGCTTTTAAGAATGCTGAGGAAGTCCTCTTAATGTTTATTTATTTACTTACCATCCCAGACACTTCCTTATTTATGATGCAGACTCTAGAAGTGATGTTTTATATTTATGATGCAGACTCTAGAAGTGATGTTTTATATTTATGATGCAGACTCTAAAAGTGATGTTTTATATTTATGATGCAGACTCTAGAAGTGATGTTTTATATTTATGATGCACTCTAGAAGTGATGTTTTATACTGATGATGCATACTCTAAAAGTGATGTTTTATATTTAGAGTTTTCTAACTTTGTTGTAAGAGTTCATATCAAAAGAGCAATGAGCCTGATCTTTGTGTAGAGAGCTCTATTTAATCCTTCCCAAATGTTCTTAGTTTTGGAAGTGCTGCTGTCATCTGGGCAGTTCCTTTCACAGTCTTCACAAATATTGAAATCAAATACAATTCCTTACCTTGGTCTGACACGTCCATATGGTAGGGGCCCAAGTTTTTGTTCTTCAACCAATCGACTAGCGATAACCACTGGATTGGCAACCCCTGTGGATTGAATACAAATAAATTATTAAAATCTTGTTTTAATAAAATCTGAAAATTGTGTATAATATTGTGATGATCATATATAAAATTGTTAGGATATTAGAAAAATTGATTTCAAGTTCATATAAAATAATGTGACAAAATGGTATTTGAAGAATAGTGAGTTTATGACTTTGATTGTTTGCAACAAATGATTATAAAATAGATCTAATGTTTTTATATAAATTTAACTTGGAGAATTAGAAAAAAGCTAATCTTACTTTGTGTAATTTTAGACCTGATCAATCAATTTGAGTTTTTTTCTTTTTCAACTTAAAATGATATTTATACATAACAACTATTTGTCACCTTCTGTACTTTTGTTTGAATCATGGATAACTATTCTTCTAATCAGATAAAAGTTGCAGTACCTGAGAGAGCACCTACTGCTCCAAAGTGTAAGGTTTCTCCATCCATTACACTAGCATCACACTCCACAGTACCAGTGACCGTCATGTTAGAGCCTTTCCCACAGTTAGTTAACTCATCATCCTATTGACAAGGAAACAATACATTAACCAAGAGACTGCTAGTTTCACTCATTTGTTACAGATACAATATAATGGAGTCAGGAATAAAAAAATAAGAGACCAGATTTCAAACACCAACTACACTCGGTTTGGACTTCAACTCTGAAGGAACATCCAAAACATGTAAAACATTTTACAAACAAACATTTTACAAACACTAAATAGCAAAGCATTGTGAGGCCCTATTCGAAACGGATTTCGCGTGGACAAGTTTGGGTAGGGAATCGGACAATAAGTGAAATTTAAGAGTTTGTATTAGAAAATAAATTCGTCTTTGCATTTTATTCATTCTTTACTATGTATAGAATTACTTTACAAGCTTTGCGTGTAGCAAAGTCATACAGTATATCATAATAATTCTCTTTCCTACATAGATCCCGCTCACTAGCAAGAATTACCAAATGTTTCAATCTATCTTTGAGAATTGTTGACCTCCTGGTAAATCGACATGAGGGCGCGGGAAATCTGTTTTAAGTTAAAAAATTGTTTAATTTAATAATTTATATACCTTGAACTAGCGCGGGTCCTATGAAAGTGCGGATCCTTTGAAAGTAGGGGCCCACTGCGGTCGCATAGGTTGCAGTGGCCTAAGACCGGCTATGCAAAATAGCGGCGTATGCTACGCCACCGGTTGACTAGTGTAGATGAATTTGTATAAAACTTAATGTAGAAACACAGAGAATTAATAGTTTTGAATATTATCTATCTGTCCATCTCATTTTCAGACTTAAGATTGTCTTCTAATGTGCAATCCATCATCTTAAAAAGTCTAAAGTATACAGAATTAATATTCATATATCACATGGAAATTTTAATAATTTGAAACCCCAAATAGCTACCTTAATTGAATACGGTCCCTTGACTTTCCCGTAGAAGATCTATCACAGGTTTTCAATCCAATATTTAATAAAAAAAATACTCCACATTTTTTTTAACACCACAGATTTTTACACTAGTTTTCCTGAGGCTGCCTGATGTAGCAGTATACTTACTGAACATACCTATTCTTTTTATACTGTAATGTGACATGCAGTACAGTACTGTATAGCATTTTTAAAAATGACTGAACATTTAAGAAGTGTTTTAAAAAAAAACCAGCTTGTAAAGGTTATGAAGGAAATGGGAAATAGTTATTTAAAAGTTTAAAGTGTTAGGGGATCTCCTGTGATATTAGTTTATATAGAAAAACAGTGTATGTATAGGATATTAAATACTGCTGTTCAAGGGAACACTGTGATCTAAAACATGGCAAATCTATCAAATAAGTTGCTCATTGTGACATACTGCTAAAGGTGATATTAACCACAGCTCTACTAAGTATACTGGATTCTTTGAATTTTGAAGTCAGTTTTTGGGCACCTTTCCATGTATACTAGCATAACACAAGATAGATATTAATCGCACAGAAATATATAAACTACAATGACGATGCATACAGTTTATACTAGAAAATTAGATTGATTTCAAGGCCTGATTTAATCTCTTGAACTCCATATATTTAATCTATTTACAAGTTGAATTAAATTAATTAAACTTAGCACAAAGAACAATGTCTCTGCCATAAAATTAGTGTGCCATCATGAGCCATTTCTCAATGTCCTTGACAAGGTCTTCCTTAGTGTCTTACCTTTTTTTTCTCTCCTAAAACAGAATGAAGTTACAACAAACACTTTTAAATCCTGTCAAATTTACTAGAAAAAGTATACATTTATTGCTACTTTCACTGTTTCAATAGCCAAATTTCATGAAAGATTTAGCTTTGAAATAATTTAACACTCATATGCATTGTCAACCATTAGGGTCAGTAAAAGACTTTGTTTACCTCCAATGCTGCTACAGCAGCTGTTACAGCCTCTAAGGCTGAGCACCTCGCTTTTAACAGTAGTAGAGCCTGCAGAGTAATAAAAACCAACAGTGAGATCTATGTCATTGAACTAGAAGTGGTAAAAGCTACAGACAATGAAATTCTAAATATTAAATATATTTATTCTGAGACATCAAAAGCTGATAAAGTCAAGTAAAATACTTTATAGGTTTTTTTTTCCTTTTCAAGAGTCCAGGATATATCAAGCTATTCATGTTGCCTACCTGCTTACATGCTTTTTTACAAATATCTTTATAACTTGATTCATTCAATTTGGAGTGATTCCCAGCTCCTAGTGGATCAAAGTACATGTATGGATGAGAAATTTTTGTTGTTATGATTACTTTGAATTAAATGTTTCATATGATATTATGGTATAACTTTAGAAGCCAAAGATTCTCTATATAACAGATCTAAAAATAAAGAATGTTTTCAGTTTGAAATTTTCACGGGCAGGTGGTAAATGTTTCTATGGTGGTTGTTATAGTAAAAACTAAAAGATCTGAAAAAAGGATCACAACGGCAATGGGGTCCCACAATGTCCTGCTAATCACTGTAAAAACACAAACTAAAAGTTTATGACCTTATCACAAAGACCTTTTTTTCATGGAACAGTACCAGGAAAAAGAAGAATAGGCTGACAAAGAAAGCAATGGAAAGACAAAAAAGACTGAAAGAGATTCTATTTAAGGCAAAAGACAGAGAGGAATGGATAAGATAGTCAACAGATCATTTATAGTTCCCCAATTAAGGAATGGGTGAATGTGGATGTAAAAAAAAACAAAAAAGTAAAGGTAACTCTTTGCGACGTGATGTAAAGCTCATCTGTTCTATGGGGCCAGCATAACAACCAACTGCCTTTAACAACGACTTACCCAGCTTTTGTCAGGTATCCATTAGAGTTAGGTGGACTTAAAATCCAGTCTTCACCAGGATTCTAACTCAAGAGTCTGGGTTCGGAAGCCAAAAGCTTTACCAGTCAACTACCAAGCCCATGGTGGTACTTTTAAAGAGAACCTAATGTTGCTGGGTGGGTAAACTCTAAAACTCCTTGAATAAAAATCTTAGCCCCAGCCATTATTCTAAAGTAAACATTAAAGTTGACAATGAGATGGAAGATGTAAAGTCTCAAGGTGGTTTTATAAAGGACAATTGAGGCAATGTTTTTATGTAGCTAGGTTTATAGAAAGATTAGTCTGACCCGAGGTTATAAAGTTTATTGGAGGCCTCATTTAAGAAATGGTTCATTATTAATTTTTCTTCAAACTTATGGCTGTCTCTTTTCACACATAATGATACAAACATTTAAAATTATTAATTTTAGAAATATTTCTCAAGAATAAAAAAAACAACAGACAGAGATATTCCATTACAGATTACTAAATCTCTTCCTTAGAAACATTTAAACTTAATTCTCCTACCCAGGACAACAAGTTAATCCCCAGAGCAGTGCAGAGTCATTTTCTATTGAATGGTAAAACACTTACAATTATAGCCTGATAAACAATTAAATCTAATTCACTGTAGTAATCTTTATCCATAATAAAATCATTAATAAGCAAGATGTTTCTTGCACAATAAAATAAAATGACCAGTTTGTTAAAATTAATTCGTCTTTTTGGGGAGGGAGGGATGTGGGTGAAAATGTTTCTTTTTTTTCTTGAGTTGGTTCTCCTAAAATGCTTCTGATTCCCACTATAACCCAACCCTATGACTCTGAAGAAATATGGAAAGACCCAATTGTTACAACCTACCAACATGAACAGCCACAAACACATTTTTCACTTCCTCCTCTGTGCTCATGTTTAATACATCAGCTTCAGTCTGTACTTTCTCATGCAGTGCCAGTACTAAAGTAATACAAGATGTAAGAAATTTTAACAATAATATTTCTATCTTTTTTTTTTTTGCTAGCTTACGTACCTCTATAAACATTTTAAATTACAAAACAACAACATATTAATAAGATTTTCTTCTTCTTCCCCATTATTATGTTGGAGTGTTCAAATGACTAGACCAATATCTGAGATGAAATGCATAGTGTTTTCCAGATAAGGTAGCTCGCCAAAATAGGGTGTCTTAGGACAAGTGTCTTGTCAGGCCTATTGATGAAAATGCAGTTTTGAAGGGCATGGTTGGCATTCTCTTGTGACACCCTACAAGGGCAAATTTCACTAGTCCCAATTTTCAGCTTCCAGAGTAAGTCATATTCATGTCAGGTGCTGAGAAAAAAAACTGGGGATAGCTTATAACAGACGCTGTCTTGGTTCTTGTAATTTGGATGAGATCTTGTCCATTTTTCATTTAGTCTACTCACTATTAGTTTCTTCATTTCTTACAGATAGAGTGGAGTTTTGATAGAGTGGGAAGCATGGTCGAGAGGCAAAGTACTCTTGAACTTGGCTTGGCTACCTATGAAGGAACCTCAAGGTTTGACACCCACCCGACTCGAGCAGAATTGTGTTCAATGAGCGCCTAAAGGCAGCAAGGAAAACCTCCTAGATACCCCCGCCCCCAACTGGTCCACAAATGAGATTGGACTGTATCACTCTGAGCATGCAATAAGCATGAAAGTAGGGCTATATAAAAAATATTTTTTTTTAGATTATAAATTCATTCTCCCACGCTTGACAGGTGTGTCAGCCTTCTCATTTCCTTTTATTTCAATGATCCATTAGAGAATAATTTTATTGCTGTTGTTGTTGAGCTGTACAAGGACTACATATGACCTGAGTTGTTTCACATAGACTGTTATGGCATTGGTCAGGAAGACACATACTTTGGTTGTTTTCTAGCATGGTAGCTGCTAGATTCTAGCTCTAGTTATAGTGCTACCTTTAACTTTTCATTTAGAAATCTGATAAGTAACAACATTTTTTTTAAATTACAAAAATAGATCTCTAGATCTAGATATAGGTGGCCACACTTTGTCATCACTGGGTCAAGAGTGCATGATGCAATGAAGAAATGCCCTTGTACCTATCTGAGTCTATGACTGATCACCCCATATGCTGCAAAATAGACAGCTGCCAAATAATTGACCAGAAAAACCAGGAGCCTTCAATGGAAGTTTTACCCATATGTCCCCCTTAGAGCACTGCACTCCACTGACTCATTGCTTATAACATAGTTTAAGTTATAGTTGTGTAACGTTTCTCCCTCAAAAACTAAAGTTTGTATGCTGTATGCTTTTTCAGCGCATGGACCAAACTGACCAATATATCTGTAGAATTCTAGATCTAGATTCTATATCAGTATCACCGAGTATCATCTATATATCAATCTAGATTTCTAGACTGTCATTTGGCTCTAGTGTCTCTACACCTTTGGCCATCCCACTGACTCATAGCTTATAACTTATACGAGTCTAAGACGTCTAATAGAAGTTATAGATTAGTTGAATTAGTTGTGTAACGTTTCTCCCTCAAAAACTACAGTTTGTATGCTGTATGTAGGCTATATCAGTGTATCCACTGTATCATAAAAAATAATCATTGTATCATAAGTCATGCTCTACTACTCTAGTTACTAGTAAACTCTAGTCTCTAGTAGTAGATCTAGAGTGTAGATTTGAAAAGATTAGATATCTATATTTATATAATATATACTGATTATACTAGATAGTACTAATAGTAGTAATAGTAACAGATCTATAGACAATATATTATATCAAAATATATAATATCTATTATCTTACTAATCTAAGTATCTTCTACCAGCATAGCCATAGGCATAGCATAACCTATAGGGCATAGACTCTATGCCATAGAGTGATAGAGAATGATCAGATATTCAGAATCTATTAATATTACCTTATCGCCCTATTAAGGCTATCATAATCATATTCATAGTATTCATAGACCTATGACTGTGTAGTATGACTATGATAGATTCTCTGAGTCTGAGACTCTACTCTACAACTCTAGATCAACTAGATCTAGATATAGACTCTAGATTTAGTCAATTTAGAATCTAGATCTAGAGTAGATAACTTCTTAAGTCTGATAACTTAAGACAAGTTTAAGATTATTATGATTATCTAGAATCTGACTTTAGAGTTAGTTAGAGTTTCAGTTTAGAACTAGAGTCTTTGAGTTTGAGTATTAGTATATAATAATAATAATAATATTAATTTTATTATACTAATACTTGTAGTATTATTACTATTATTTTTTTTTATATAATTATAGTCTATATAATAGGTGGCTGAGCGGTAAAGCACTTGGCTTCTGAACCGGGGACCGGGGTTCGAATCCTGGTGAAGACTGGGATTTTTAATTTCGGGATCTTCAGGCTCCTCTGAGTCCACCCAGCTCTAATGGGTACTTGACATTAGTTAGGTAAAAGTAAAGGCGGTTGGTCGTTGTGCTGGCCACATGACACCCTTGTTAACCGTAGGCCACAGAAACAGATGACCACAAGGTCTGAAAGGGGAACTTTACTTTACTTTTTTTTACTATAGTCTATATAATACTCTATATAGAATAGATCTAATAAATCATCTATCTTGACTTAAGACTTAGATCTAGAGTAACTTACATCTATCGAACACCTTCATTTTAAGGTACTTATCGAACACCCCATTGTATTTTTAAAAATTCTCCTTTATTTCGATGATTATGAAGAAACTAGTCAATTCCTATTGTGCATCGTCCATTTCTTTATAGTTAAGTTATATTTAGTTTCATTTTCACCAGAGGATAATTTTTTAAATTATATTCAAAGTGCATTGGTAATATTGGTATAAAAATTTCACTTTTTTTTACCTCTTGGGAAGAGTGAAGTGAGTCTCGGGTTAAGGGTATTTTTTAATGCCAATGATGCTTCAGCTAAACAAAACCTATATAATATGCTTCTAATTATATGGCTCCTTTTGTCTCGAAAGGCAATGGATGCGCCCAAGTGAGTCACTGGTTTTGGCTTAATCTTGAGACGGGGCAGAATCTGGTGTGGCTAATCAAGCCAATTCTAGAACGGCAGACTTTGCCACAATTCGTACATGTGTATGCCTCTGATTTAGGGCTAGCAGACAGGGCAGCTTTCTTTTTTTCCCTCTTGATTAAAGCCGCTTCAATTCTTTTGTTCTCAGCAAGGGTTGTCCCAGCACGCACAGTCTGTCTCCATGCACTCCGGTCTTTGGCTATGTTTTCCCACATACTTTCACTGATGCCTGAGGCTCTCATGTCTCGCTTGCAGACATCTCTATATGTTAGTCTTGGGCGGCCCTTGGGTCTGACTCCTTCCACAAGCTCAGCATATAAGATATCTTTCGGGATTCTACCATCTGGCATGCGGGTGACATGTCCGAGCCAGCGTAATCTTCTTTGTGTCAGGAGAGCATACATGCTGTTCATATTGGCCAATCTCAAAACTTCCTGATTGGAGACATGGTCCCTCCAAGAGATGCCCTTTATGCGTCTCAGGCAGCGCAAGTGGAAACTATTCAATCTGTGCTCTTGGTACATGTATGTTGACCAGCTTTCACTGCCATAAAGGAGAGTGCTCACAACACAGGCGTTGTAGACTAGGATTTTGGTCGCTGTGGTCAATTTACCATTTTCCCAGACGCGCTTGGAGAGTTTTGCCAATGCTGTGGTAGCTTTTTCTATCCTTTTTGTCAGCTCGATGTCTAAGTCTAGGTTACTGACAATTGTTGAACCCAAGTAGGTAAATTCCTGCACCACTGAAAGGGTGTGGTTCCCAATTTGTATTATAGGTATTTCTGCGACGTCTTGTGCCAGGATTTCGGTCTTGGAGAGACTTATAGTAAGGCTAAACTCTTGACAAGCAGCTGCTAAGGCGTTCACTAGCTTCTGTAGACCTCCTTGTGAGTGAGATACGAGTGTCGCGTCATCGGCAAACAGCAGCTCCCTTATCAAGATACGACGCCTTTTCGTTTTGGCTTTAAGACGTGCCAGGTTAAAGAGCCTTCCATCGGATCTGCTATGGATGTATATTCCGTCTTCCAGGGATTTAAAAGCACTGGATAGAGAAGATGAGAAGAAGATGCCAAATAGTGTAGGGGCCAGTACACATCCTTGTTTTACACCGCTCTTAATGGAGGAAGAACTTTCAAACTGAACGGTGCCCTGCATATTTTTGTGAAAAACTGACACTAGTTTTCTTAACTTATTTGGGCAGCCGATTCTCTCTAGTACAGCAAACAGACCGCTTCTGCTAACAAGGTCAAAGGCCTTGGTCAAATCAATAAAAGCTATGAAGAGGGGCTGCTTTTGTTCTCTGCTCTTCTCCTGTAGCTGCCGCAGAGAGAAAATGATATCTGTTGTAGATCTACCTGCCCTAAAGCCACACTGCGACTCTGGATAAACACGATCTGCCAGGATCTGTAATCGCTTTAGTAATACTCTAGCAAAAGCCTTTCCGACTATGCTAAGCAGTGAGATGCCTCTGTAATTGTTACAATCAGAGCGGTCGCCTTTATTTTTATAAATTGTAACAATGTTGGAGTCTTTCAATTCCTGGGGGACCATTCCTTGTTCCCAGCACAAGCTTAGCAGTTCATGGAGTGGTTTGATTAGGGCATGTTTTCCAGCCTGAATTACTTCAGCAGGAATGCCATCTCCTCCGAGTGTTTTCCCATGTGCAAGCATGTCAATGGCAATGCTCAGCTCCTTTACTGAGGGCGTTTCGTCTAATTCCGTCAAAACTGGAAGTGATGGGTAGTTGGAAACAGCATTTGGTGAGATGGCGTTTTCAATCTGGTAGAGTTCTGCATAGTGTTCTACCCATCGTTCCATTTGCAGCGCACGATCGCTGATGATTGAGACATCTTTTGACTTGAGCGGAGCACACTTGCTGGTGTGAGGTCCAAAGGCTTTTCTCATGCCCTCATATAGTCCTCTTATGTTACCACAGTCGGCACAAGATTGAATATCTTCGCATAGCTCCTGCCAGTATTTGTTAGCACATTGTCTCGCTACTCTTTGGGCATTGTTACGTGCAGCTCTGAGCCTTTTTAAGTTGCTTGGGGTGGGATCCTTCTTGTAGATTAGCATGGCTGCTCTCTTGTTCATAGTGGCAGTTTCCATTTCTGGTAGACTAGCTTCAAAACAGTCTTCGCTTTTCTTGGTTTTGTTTCCAAAGACCAGTGATGATGTTTGGTAGATTGTATCACGCATAAACGTCCAGCTTTTTTCTACCTCAGTCACAGAGAAGTTTTTAAAAGCTTCCTCTAATTTGTTCTCAAATTCGGTGCAAAGATTCTAATTAGGCTGAGAAATAATTTGCAACTATTTGTTTAAAGTGTCTTTTGCTACCCAAACATGAAAATTGAGGTTTAAATAGGGGGTGTTCGATAGTAGCTGTTTTTATATAAGCTATCTCAGCTTCGTAAAATATCGAACACCATTTTAATGTTAAAAATAAACATCGAAGGGATATAACCCAAAGAAGACAAAATATTTAAATTATATATTTTTTAATTGTTATTTTTTTAAATAATGTAATGCAAAGTACATACATAAATTACTCATGTGTTACAATTTGAATCAGCTATTTGTGGTTTACCGTAAATGTACTATATTTTTCTAAGTAAATAGATTTACATTGATATGCACTAATTGTATCCATTTTAAAAGCTTGATTTTATGACACATATAGTTTGATGCTATTATCATCGTTGTGATGATGCAGGAACAATTATTATAGAATATATCCAGTTGTGTTGTTTTTTTTTCAGATGCCCCATTCTATTAACTTCTGAATTATGTGTTATAAACAAATACCTAGCGCATGTGCTTCATGTGAAGAGATATTAATGAAATGAAAAGGCTAAGGGGGAGGTATAAAATGTAGATATGGTATTTTGAAATAAAAATGTCTTTGGTAGGTAAAAAAAAAAAAAGGGGGGGGGGAGAGAAACAGTCAAGACACTGTATCAAGAGAACATCAATAATTGATCGACCATTAAAATGTGACGTCAACCTCAAATACATAGTCAGTTGTGCTTCTCGATCTAGACATGTGGCGCAGGGTCTAAAATAAAATTTTATATATATATATATATTGCCATAAAGTATGATAACGCTCATAATGCGCTACAAAGACACTCCTTTGAAACATCAAAAATACACAAAATAATAACAATAACACATTTAACCACTCTCTTATTCTGCCTACATGCACCCCTTACCCGTGCTTCTTCTTACACAATTCCACTCTCCAACATTCACACTTTTTCAGTGCAAAGTAACAAAGTAAATTTTAAGACTCAATCTAAACGCAGCCACCAGACTAACACACAACAAAAAAAAAATGGTCAGTGATAGCCCAACACACAGGTGTAAACCAGGCCACCAACACAGCCCCAAAACATTGTTCAAGTTGTAGTAAGAACAATGTTGAGGGGAAAGGGGGAGGAGCCATCAGTCGAGTACCTACGGTCAAGCCACTAATTAGGTCACAAACACTAGGCATGATAGATATATAGATATGTTGTTTGTGTGTGTGTGACAAATACTAAGCGTGCTCTAAAATATGGTGGGTTTATTTTGGTCAACCAGGTGTTTTAGGGAGGATCTATCTACATCTATAGATAACACAGCTCACAAGCTACCATAGCTTTTCAGTCCCCCCCCCCTTCCCCGCCACGATAGAAAAAATATCTAGCACTGACTTTTGGGCTGTTACTTACACTGAGCGTGCTAGATCGGCGGCTAGTTACATAGAGCCGCGTATGTTTTGTTTTTAGGTCAACCAAGTAAACTGTTGTGTCCTGCAATGACTTGGGGAGGTCGGGATTATCTATTGGCTACCAAAGCTTATTAGGCTCTCCCCCAAATAAATAATATCTGGATTTATTAATGGCCTTAATATCTCAAAATAGCTTAGACCTAAATAAGTACTGGTACGGTAATGTGTCGGTAATGCGTTACTGGGCTTAGCACCGTCAGTTTCTAAGCAGAGCTGATCAGTGATAGATTCCTTCGATGTGGAGCATGTGAAAATGACTAAAATCTGTGTCTTGACATGGCGTAAAAAGAAAATGATATAAATTTTAAAAAATATAGATTATAACACTTTTGAAACACCATACTTTTCACAAAATTTTAAGATTATAACACTTTTAAAACACCATACTTCTCATGTGTTCGATAGTTTCTTAATATGTTCGATAAGATAAGATAAGGGTAAAACGATGTTCGATAATTTAAGCTTTTGAAAGCATCGACCTGACCCACTTTAACATCAAATATTAGTTTAACTATGAGTAGTAATAGAATAAAACATGTCTACTTTTTAAGAAAAATGGATGAGAAGTTCACTTCATAGATACAATCAATAACATCAAATATAAGTTTAACTATGAGTAGTAATAGAATAAAACATGTCTACTTTTTAAGAAAAATGGATGAGGAGTTCACTTCATAGATACAATCAATTTTTTTCTAGGTCTAATTTTTACGGAGATACACAAATTCAAACATAAAAAATGTCGGCGACTGAGCTTAACTTGTTCGATAAACGTAAGTTACTCTAGTCTTAGACTTAATTAACTGACTTAACTTGTCTTAACTATCACTGTATCTATCACACTCACTGACATCACTCGCCACAGGCACAGGTCTATGATAGTCTATCTTTTACTCTAACACTTACACTCTTACTAGTTTTTAGTATCTAGAGTAACTTACATCTATCGAACACCTTCGTTTTAAGGTACTTATCGAACACCCCATTGTATTTTTAAAAATTCTCCTTTATTTCGATGATTATAAAGAAACTAGTCCATTCTTATTGTGCATCGTCCATTTCTTGATAGTTAAGTTATAATTAGTTTCATTTTCACCCGAGGATCATTTTTTTACTTATATTCAAAGTGCATTGGTAATATTGGTATAAAAATTTCACTTTTTTTGAACTCTTGGGAAGAGTGGAGTGAGTCTCGGGTTAAGGGTATTTTTTAATGCTAATGATGCTTCAGCTCAAAAAAACTATATAATACGCTTCTAATTAGGCTGAGAAATATTTACAACTATTTATTTGAAAGTGTCCTTTGTTACCTAAACATGAAAATTGAGGTTTAAAAAGGGGGAGTTCGATAATAGCAGTTTTTATATAAGCAATCTCAGCTTCGTAAGATATCGAACGCCATTTTAATGTTAAAAATAAACATCAAAGGGATATAACCCAAAGAAGACAAAATATTTAAATTATATATTTTTTAATTGTTATTTTTTAAAATAATGTAATGCAAAGTACAGATATAAATTAATCATATGTTACAATTTGTATTAGCTATTTGTGGTTTACCGTAAATGTGCTATATTTTTTTAAGTAAATAGATTTACATCGATATGCACTAATTGTACCCATTTTAAAAGCTTGATTTTATGACACATATATTATAGCTTGATGCTAATAGCATCTACGTGCTACTATCGGAAGGAACAGAGTGGAATGTATTCAGTTATTGTTTCTTTTTCAGATGCCCCATTCTATTAACTTCTGAATTTGCCCCATTCTATTAACTTCTGAATTATGTGTTATAAACCAATACCTAGCGCATGTGCTTGATGTGAAGAGATATTAATAAAACGAAAGGGCAAAGGGGGAGGTATAGAATGCAGATATGGTATTTTGAAATAAAAATGTCTTGGGCAGGTAAAAAAGAAAAGGTCGGGGGGTGGGGGAGAGAAACAGTCAAGACACTGTATCCAGAGATCATCAATAATTGATCGACCATTAGAATTTGACGTCAGCCTCAAATACAAGAGTCAGTTGTGCTTCTCGATCTAGACGTGTGGCGCCGGGTCTATATTTTTGCCATAAAGTATGATAAAGCTCATAATGCGCTACAAAGACACTCCTTTGAAACTTCACAAATACACAAAATAATAACAATAACACATTTAACCACTCTCTTATTCTGCCTACACCCCCTTACCCGCGCTTCCACTCTCCAACATTCACACTTTTTCAGTGCAAAGTAACAACATAAATATCAAGACTCAATCCAAACGCAGCCACCAGACTAACACACAACAAAAAAAAAATGGTCAGTGATAGCGTAACACACAGGTGTAAACCAGGCCATCAACACAGCCCCAAAACATTGTTCAAGTTGTAGTAAGAACAATGTTGAGGGGAAAGGGGGAGGAGCCATCAGTCGAGTACCTACGGTCAAGCCGCTAATTAGGTCACAAACACTAGGCATGATAGATACGTAGTATATATAGATATGTTGTTTGTGTGTGTAAGTGACAAATATTAAGCGTGCTCTAAAATACGGTGTTTTTTTTTTTGGTCAACCAGGTGGTTTAGAGAGGGCGGATTTATCTACATCTATAGGTAACACAGCTTGCAAGCTACCATAGCTTTTCAGCACCCCCCCCCTTTCCCCGCCCAGATCGAAAAATATCTAGCACTGACTTTTGGGCTGTTACATACACTGAGCGTGCTAGATCGGCGGCTAGCTACGTAGGGCCGCGTACCGTATGTTTTGTTTTTAGGTCAACCAAGTAAACTGTTGTGTCCTGCAATGACTTGGGGAGGGCGGGATTATCTATTGGCTACCAAAGCTTATTAGGCTCTCCCTCAAATAAATAATATCTGGATTTAATTTATTAATGGCCTTATGTCTCAAAATAGCTTAGACCTAAATAAGTACTACGGTAATGCGTTACTGTGCTTAGCACCGTCAGTTTCTAAGCAGAGCTGATCAGTGATAGATTCCTTCGATGTGGACCATTTGAAAATGAGTCTAAAAATCTGTCTTTCTTGACATGGCGTAAAAAGAAAATTATATAAATTTTAAAAAATATAGATTATAACACTTTTGAAACACCATACTTTTCACAAAATTTTAAGATTATAACACTTTTAAAACACCATACTTCTCGTGTGTTCGATAAGTTCTTAATATGTTCGTTAAGATAAGATAAAGGTAAAAAAGTGTTCGATAATTTAAGCTTTTGAAATCATCAACCTGACCCATTTTAACATCAAAAATAAGTTTAACTATGAGTAGTAATAGAATAAAACATGTCTACTTTTTAAGAAAAATGGATGAGGAGTTCACAGATACAATCAGTTTTTTTCTAGGTCTAATTTTTACGGAGATACACAAATTCAAACATAAAAAATGTCGGCGAATGAGCTTAACTTGTTCGATAAACGTAAGTTACTTTTAGTTACTGTATCTACTATCTAGATCTAGCTTTCTACTTCACTTCTAGCTTAGACTTAGTGACAATCTATTCTATAGATCTATATTATATATTTTATCTAGATAGATTCTAGATCTAGTTTCTAAATCTGGAGAAAGATTTAGATCTATCTAGACTAGATGTAGACATCTAGATTCTTATTCTTTATTTACATCTGTGTTAAAAGTGTTAAAAGTGTTGTATTCCATGTCCAAATGGACCAAAGGTAGTTGTACAGTTTATAGAAGTCTAAAATTAAGAAAATTGCAATCGTCACAGTACTCAAACACACTTGTATAGATCTATCAAGAGTCACTATTGCGGAACAGTTTGCAGCTACTTTTAGTTTTCAATTTTTTGCTCCGTAATGGTTAGACCTATGGAAAAAATAAAAGTATCTAGGCATTGCCCATCCATTTTCCGATAAAAATAGACGTATTGTTTAGTTTTTCAACAGATATTTAAATTTTACATTCAAATCGACTGAGATATGGTCAGTCACAATTACGGAACAGGATTTTTTAAGAAGTCACAATTGCGGAACACGGTAAAAATGTTGGAACAAAGCCTATATAAAGCATATATTTATTCTTATCTTATATAATACAGACGTTACCTTAAAAAAAAAGAAGATGATTACGTCATTTACGTCATGCATTTAGTCATGCATATTAACCAATGACTTAAATTCTGCCAAGTCACTGGTTTTCCTGGCTAGCCCAGGCAACCCATTCCATGCTCTAATAGCACTAGGGAAGAAGGAGTATTTGTACAAATTTGTCCTAGCATATGGGACGAGGAATGTGCCTTTATCTTTGTGTCTTTCAGAGTATTTTATTAAGTTTTGTTTTTGTATTTGAAGATTATGGTTCAGTGTTTTATGTATGATTGCTACTTTACTTTTGAGCCTTCTGTCCTGAAGACTTTCTAAATTTAGTGATTTTACCAAAGGTGTTACTCTAGTGAATAGTCGTTTGTTATGAATCTCACTGCTCTATTTTGTGTCTGTTCCAGTTTCTTAATGTTTTCTTGAGTTGGGGGGTCCAAAACGGAGGATGCATATTCTATTATTGGTCTAACCAAGGTTAAATATTTTCTTTTGTCTGGCAACCCTACAAATAACATTTCATACTCACTTAGTAAACAAACTAAATTCTTTGTGGAGACATTAAATTAATTAGCAGAATGGTTAAATATTTTGAAGAACAGAAGAGCTGACTCTACTTCTGAATTTAGAACAAATGATTCTAAGATATTCAACATTTTCTGAGACTTTAGTTTCAGTGTATTTTTTTTCCTCCACAGTGGAACTTAGCTCAGACATTTAGAAATACCAAGACTTAAATTAAGGACTTTACAAATAAAAACAAATAAATAAAGTATTGAAGTGATTTTGTGCACTTCGCGAGGAAATAGTATTATTGTTTTCTGGCTGCGGCCCTTCCGGTCATAGTAAGTTTTTTTTATGTGGTACATACACCTTAATGAGTTTAACATGCCTGGTTTATAGTAATAATAAGTACGCTCAGATATATACATATTTTAAAAAATATGAATTGATCTTCTGTCACATGGATATCAATAAATATATATATATACAGTGGCGTAGCTAGCCATGTGCGAGTGTTGTGGGCCTCACGGGGCATCAAAATAAGGATAAATTTTCTCAATAAAATCAACGCATTGTACATACATGAACAAAGACAAACTACTGAATTCGAAATTTTTACTAGAAATTAATTGAATTAATTAATCTCCCATTCTCTTTTTAAATTAAACTTAAGCTGTTAACCAGGTTGAATCAAGTTTACTAGATTTTTTTAAATCTCTGAAGGCAATGCACTTTTACACGCTCACGCACATTTTGTTACTCCATTGTTCAGTACGCTGGTTTCATCTAGATCTCGAGTTATAAATAAATGCCTTAGACTCTAAAAAAAGCAGGATCTGGCACTTAATGGGCATCGCGAACAAGTTGAAGAAGAATAACAAAGATAAAATCTAGGTCATTTCAGATGGGTTTGTGAAATTACTTTTCAAGTACGATCCACTCCTCAGAAAACATTTGCTTCGAACTTAACTTAGTTCCAGACTAAACACGTACATGTCTGCACAAATACAAAACGAACCTATTGTAATTTTGGGTGATAATGAGCCAAATATTTTTCAATTTTTTAAACAGTTCACCTGCCATCACAAAACTGGATCAATTTTTAGCGGCCCCCGAAAGGGGAAAAGACGCTATTAGTTTTGTGTGAAATGTATGTCCGTCTGTCCCGTTTAGATCTCGTAAACTAGAAAAGATATTGAAAATCCGACATCACAATATTTTAGACCATTCAAAGTTCTGATGCAACGGCTACTTTTTTTTTCTGAAAGCGAAAAATCTAATTTTTAAATCACTTATGCAAGCAGTTTTTTTAAAGAGAAAAAGCTAATTAGTATGCATTATAAGTTAGACCTTATTTAAAACGAATAGTAATCTTGTAAACATGATTTTCTTGTACTTTTTATTTATTGCGGAAATTATTTTTTTTTTAGGATCTGATTAAGAGATTGAGCCTTTTCAAAACAATTAGATCAATTATAAGACATCAGTTAGGCCAGGGGAGGCGCGGTGGCTGAGCGGTCCCGGGTTCGATTCCTGGTGAAGACTGGGATTTTCAACTTTGGAATCTTTGGGCGCCTCTGAGTCCACTCAGTTCTAATGGGTACCTGACATTAGTTGGGGAAAAGGCGGTTGGTCGTTGTGCTGGCTACATGACACCCTCGTTAACCGTAGGCCACAAAAAACAGATGAACTTTAGATCATCTGCCCTATAGACCACAAGGTCTATAAGGGGAACTAGTTAGGCCAGGTACACATCTAACTTTACATTCACTTTCACCTATCCTTTGATCTGCTGGACCGTTGGGGCACTATACAAGATCTGTTAACCTTCTTTCTCCATTCTTATCTCTCATTTGTCTTTGATATAATTTCATTCGGATGTTCTTTCTGAAAATATTGAAGCCTGCCTGGGTGGACCTCTTCGGGGGCCGATTTTGAGTTTGTGTTTCCACACAAACTGTCTTTTGTAACCTTGTTACAAATGTTGAGGTTACATTGTCATGGATAATGGCGGGGTTAAAAATGCTGTAGTCTTTCATTGACATCGTCTTAATTCATTATCTGCTCGAACCATTTTCTGAGTTTGGCTGGAATTCGAGCTAAAGCTGAAATCTATTCAGTAACATATATATATATATATATATATATCAATTTGACACTATCTGCAAGTTAGACAAGTTTGGGAATTACAAAGATGACTTGAAGAAACTTCCGGACCATTTTGAAAGAAAACTTAGTGCAATTGAAGAAGATTTAGATATCTTCAGTATGTCTTAAATGTGTGTGGACCAAAGTAGTGGAACCAAACATGCAAAACAATAATATTTGCATTTTCATATACTTCTATTTGTAACCAGCTTTTTTTTTCGGGAGCGAAGTCAAGAAGAAGCTGTCCAAAATGTGCCAGTTAAAACCTAGAAACACAGTTACATATGTGCCAGTTAAAACATAGAAACACAGTTACATATGTGCCAGTTAAAACCTAGAAACACAGTTACATATGTGCCCGTTAGAACCTAGAAACACAGTTACATATGTGCCAGATAAAACCTAGAAACACAGTTACATATGTGCCCGTTAAAACCTAGAAACACGGTTACATATGTGCCAGTTAAAACCTAGAAACACAGTTACATATGTGCCCGTTAAAACCTAGAAACACAGTTACATATGTGCCCGTTAAAACCTAGAAACACAGTTACATATGTGCCCGTTAAAACCTAGAAACACGGTTACATATGTGCCAGTTAAAACCTAGAAACACAGTTACATATGTGCCAGTTAAAACCTAGAAACACAGTTACATATGTGCCCGTTAAAACCTAGAAACACAGTTACATATGTGCCAGTTAAAACCTAGAAACACAGTTACATATGTGCCCGTTAAAACCTAGAAACACAGTTACATATGTGCCAGTTAAAACCTAGAAACACAGTTACATATGTGCCCGTTAAAACCTAGAAACACGGTTACATATGTGCCAGTTAAAACCTAGAAACACAGTTACATATGTGCCCGTTAAAACCTAGAAACACAGTTACATATGTGCCCGTTAAAACCTAGAAACACAGCTACATATGTGCCAGTTAAAACCTAGAAACACGGTTACATAATATGTGCCAGTTAAAACCTAGAAACACAGGTACATATGTGCCCGTTAAAACCTAGAAACACAGTTACATATGTGCCCGTTAAAACCTAGAAACACGGTTACATATGTGCCAGTTAAAACCTAGAAACACGGTTACATATGTGCCCGTTAAAACCTAGAAACACAGCTACATATATCACATTACTTTAAGAATATCAAATGTCTTTACCAATCACGTTTTTATTATTATTAAGGCATGTCAGTATTTCCGTTTTAGTTTTTGACCCACTCTGAAAAAGGTTTGCTCACTTTTGGTTTAGACTTTTCTCCCAATAGAGATGACTAATTAGGGCTTTTAAGACACCAATGAGTTATCAAAGCTTAAATAAGTGCTTGACATTTGAAAGTGGAGGTCATTGTGCTGGCAACATAAAACATTTGTTAATGAAACATTACTTTCAACATGGATCACAATTTTCAAACAAACATTTCAAGCATCATAATAATAGTAACTAATTGAAATTGATTTCTAGCTACTTTAGTCATTTTGTCTTGAAAGAAAGTAGCTGTGACATATACTTAGTGTTGCATCTATGGTTTACAAGAAAAATGATAGTACTAAAAAAAAAATGCCACATAGAGACTGATTGTGTAACAGGTCTATCAAGTCAAATCTATTAAGCCTATTAAATTAATCAAACCAAATAATTGGTAAAATATGTCTTTATTGAGTAAACCAAAGGTTCCAGTCAGTTCTCTAGCTAAGTGAACAAGTTCACATTGAAGGTGCAGATCACTAAACATAAACACAAGAGTCAATAAATAGTTCACATCAAGAAACTGTAGGTGTCCGCACAATGTACAAGAACATCTTCATGAAACCAAAGAAACTATAGTGAAAACTAAATTGTCAGTTTACAAAAGTAAATTTCCAGAGAAGACAGTATATATATATATATATATATATATATATATATATATATATATCGAACAGTATATTAATCTTTTATCATATATATATATAAACATATATATTTCATTCAATATTTTCAGTTTGTACTGTACACATTATTTAAATATTGAATAAATTATTTCAAACATTGCAATAATACTTTTATGAAATTTTGTCTAATAATTATTTCACTATAGAGGCCAAAGTTTTCTCAGAAATATTTGTGTTGAAACAAGATGTCTGTATTTTAATAAAATATATAACATCTATTTATGAAATACATTTTAAAAAAGTAACTAATTTAAGCTCATGTGATGATTCAATGACTGCACACCTTGTCTTCTATAATGACTAGTGCCAGCTAAGAGCTGACTCGTACAACACCTACTTAAAAGTAGGCTAGTTTAAACTTATATCGATTTTCACACTATCTTTTTACATAAATAGCGACACATAATCTTGTTACTTTCAACTAAGTACAAATGTAATGCCAGATGTCATGGCTGACAGATTAGCCCTAGGTGTACTAATTGGCCATAAACATCACCATGACAACAATTACCTTTAATTCTGCAAGTTTCTCGCCCATTTCAATTGACAAAAAGACCAACATGACTAGAAATAAATAATGGTTACTGATTAGTATTTACAAGCCAAAACTTACAAATGCTGTTGCAATTCATAGACAACAAAGAAGGGCAGGCTCTACCAATGACCTGCAACTGGTCAACAAATATTTCTAAATACATGGATTCAACTATTGTGACATAACACAGAGCATGTCCAATTGCATAAGTGCTTGCCTTGCACACATTGCTTACTTCATAGCCTAGAGATATGCTCATTCAATAAAGAAGCAGCACACACTAGCCAAAGGTGCCAAGAAAACAATCGTCATGAGCCAATCAAAACTGTTCAAGCTGTACACAGCAAGTTACTTTGGGAATTAATTCCAATTGATTTCATTTATTATATAA
This sequence comes from Biomphalaria glabrata, assembly GCF_947242115.1. Taxonomy (NCBI): domain Eukaryota; kingdom Metazoa; phylum Mollusca; class Gastropoda; family Planorbidae; genus Biomphalaria; species Biomphalaria glabrata. The sequence continues at coordinate 36,552,627 of NC_074713.1, forward strand.
AATATATCAGACAGCTCAGCTTGAAATAAATAAAATGAAAATATATTGCATTTTTTTTAAAGTTTTAAATCACATACATTTTTTTTTGGTATTTCATTTTTCATACACAGTAAAATTCCTCCAACAAACAAACTGAATGAAAGTGGTTCATACTAAAATCAAACGTAGTGAACATGATTAGCTTGTACTACTACCAAGTCAGCTGAATACAAAGAGCTTTTGCTAAAATCTAATATACTGAATACAAGTGGCTTATTCTACAGCAAAGCCATCTTTTTTCTCTATATTATAAAGCAATTTTTACATTTTTTTAAAGACATCCAGCATACAAAATTGAAATTTATTATGCAGAAAAAAAATCAACTGAATGGCAAATATGTAATATGTTACAATCAATACGCTAGAAAAATAATTTTCAAAAAAACAGCACAATTTTATGAAGCCAAGTTGGTGCACTATTGGGTGTAAAAAAAAAGTTTGTTCCGTAGTATTTCCAACAACTATTGAGATTATTGAATTGAACTTTTCATGTTTGAAGTGTAAGATAAACCTTCACATTGAAATATCAACCTGGTTAATAGATTTCATTTTTTGATCCTTTACAAGTGACAATGTAAACTACTATAATATAGTCTCTGTATAAAAAAAATGTTTAGTAAAGGTCTTGCTAAAAAACTGAAGACATCTTTGATAAAATAAAATGGAAATTACTGAAGAGAATATTCAATGGCAGATGAAAGTTTTTTTTTTTCAAATGATATAAAGAAAATATTTGTAAATAGTCAATCCTGCACACATGCTGAAGAAAGATTTAAAAATTTACTTTTGCTAACAGTGACACAATGCACAAAACAAATACAAAATTTTCATTAAAAACATTGATACAGAATAATAAAAATCAAAAAATTATTGTGATAACATGTGACAATTATTACATACATACATTTGCTTTAATATTTGAACATATTGTCAGACATGTAGTGACTAAATAATATCAAAGGAGACAATATTTTCTCTACAAAATAATATATCAATCTTGTATGTTGTCTTACAAGGACATGGATAAACACTAGGTTTAGGCTGTACATTTTGAAATATTTAATAACTCTAGGTACAAGGTGTCATTAGAAAGTTCTAGAAGTATTGTAAATGATAAAGTTTTGGTATTCACTGTAAGATGACAAATTTATCAGTCTTTCAAATCAGCCTCAAACAAAGTGTTACAAAAACACTTTCTTTCAAGTCAAATCCAAACTTCTGTCAAACTTCAAATCCCAAGACTTTACCACCTAATGTCTAAATGCAAAGAGTTTGCTATTGTAGCCTCTACTCAAGGTTTCAATGGGAGAGTTCAAGTACTAAATGACAAATTAGAGCAGTGTTAAAAAATCAATCCATTCACTCCAATTTTCAGCTTAAGCAAAGATAAAAACAATAAATCCAGTCTATATTAAAAATGTTTACCTTCATTAACTTATGAAAAGAAGCCTCAAGCATTCAAATTATAGAGTTGGCATTACACAACTCTGCATTAGCTTTCATTTGACAATTTGTTGGACATATGTTATTCTGCAATAGGAGTTGACCATAAACACTGCGCAATAGGAGTGACTGTAAAATTTGGACAAAAAAATTCTCTGAGACTCTAAAAACTGACTTGCAGTTGTCTTCTGAATATTTGTAGAAATCATAATGATTACTAAGTCAATGTATAAATTGTTATTGCACTTTTTTACTTTTCCATTACAACCAAAAAAAAATATTTCACTAATTTTGCACTGCAAATTTATAAGGTCACTACTTCCTGAACAACTATAGATATAAGATAATATAGAAGCAAAATTAAAATAGTTTTATACAACTAAACACAAGGAAATAATTTTCCAAAAAAATTTGCTGAAAAAAAAAAAAGCATATTGCTAATATAGTGTACTAAATGTTAACAAATACACACATACATATATATACATGTATAAATATTATAGGATTAATTGTACAGTAATCCAACAATTGCATTAAAATATAAATAATTCATCACTAAAAATAATAGCCAGAAAATGGAGCACAAAACATTGACATTCAAATAAATAGCCTAATGCCATGAGCAGTGAAGCGTATAACCAAGTGGAATTTCATAAAAGAAAAGAGCCATATGTCTGACTAATTACATAATTCAAAGTCTTGGAATAATGGATGAATGAAGAAAAGACAAATGTATAAATACTGTACAGTAGTCACAAGACAGAAAGAAAGACAAGCAGGGTGACACAATGTACACAGTTACAACTTGCTGTTTACACCTGAAAAGTTTATGAACTAAAATGTAGGGCCTCTGAAAGTAAAGCTACAAATGAAAAAAAAACAACAAAAAAAACTCTTCAGTGATGAAAGAAAGAAATGCTACAACCAAAAAACTCTTCAGTGATGAAAGAAAGAAATGCTACAACCAAAAAACTCTTCAGTGATGAAAGAAAGAAATGCTACAACAAAAAATGGACTGCCTGAGAAATGCAAATAAATTTGATTCAGAAAAAAGTGCACAAAGAAAGTGTTTGGTTTCAATGACACAGAGAATGAAATTATGAACAGTTTCAAATAGGACATGCTATAAATTGGGAGACTCATTTGGTCATACAGCAACAATGCTACTGTCAAATTGATTGACCTTGTAAAAAAAAAAAAAGTAGGTGAACAGGTTGCGTCCTTCAAATGCAAGACATCCCTAAAATGGAAATCCAAGGGGGACAGGCCACGATCACCCACAATTCAAAGCAAGGTAAGCTATGATTGAATGATTTTGATCATGCATACAAGATATTTTTTTTTTAAAGTAACTAAAAAGTAAACATTTTCAGAGATTCCCTAGTTGTAAATGCTAATACAGTTGATCCAGATCAAACCAGGGTTTTCTCCCCAGGTCAACACGATGGAATGGTTTGCTCTCACAGCACAAAGGTTAGAGTAGACCAAATAAAATAAGAACTAAAGCATACAATGAAATTAAACATTTAAAGACAGTGAAAATGCAATCGCTGTACAATAATGTCATGAACATATCAGTACAGTCAACATTCTGAAGACCATGCAACAAAATCAGATACATTTTGCTTTAGAGTAGGAGTCCTGAGGCACAAAGGCTATCAACAAATAAGACAATGAACTAGAAGCTTCCAATTAGACACACCAAAAAGCAGTTCAGTGAACTGCAACTAACCTAATTGATACAACATCAAGAAAACAGTCAAGGCTATTTATGTTTCATCAACAGTAACAAATGTACACAAATAGATGAACTGAAAATGTACAGTGACAATACACTTCAACAACAAATCTGATTTCTTATGTTGATTCCATGTGTATTACAATCAGTTGGGTATTATTATCAAAGTGGGAAGCAGGGGAATCTTTCAAAGCATTACTTTGATCTGATATCACTGGGATTATTGGAGAATATGCTAATTTACAAATTTGTGAAATGTAAACTGGATAACCATTAATAACAAAATCTTTGTTACAGAAATGGCTTTAAGTAATCCCACATAATTACATGCTCAACAAATGATAAAGGTCACAATGCCATGTTCCAAACAACCAATTAAATAAACAGTTCCACAATAATAGTCCAAAATGATGATTAAAAAAAACAAAACAGCAAGTGTAAATGAGGACTCCACTAAATGGAATAGTTAATTGTGACATTTCAACACAAGAAAGGAACAACTTTGTCCCTAAACTATCTTTCCTTGCTATTATTTGTTCCAATTCTTCCCCCTATTTTAAGCTAGTTCTCATTCAGGTCTGTTCTAGCTTGATCACTTAGCAATTATTCTATCACAGAACATTCTCAATTATTTTACAACTGCTGTTGTAAACATTCTAATGATAGTGCACAATGTCCACACTCATCTTTTCGAATTAAAGACACTGCCATTCCAAGCTGGATACAATATTTGGCACAGAAAGAGAATGCTTGCTTTATAAAGAAAAAAATCTTTAATGTAAATTATCTAAAATAAAATGCATAATATTTGTTGAAAGCTTGGGGAATCTTTTTAAATGGGTAAAAAAAACAAAAAAAAAATTGCATTGGAAAGATTGAGAGCTTGTTGACATGGTTTGATATGCTAACAGAAAGTCTTAGCATCTAAAAGCAGCTATTACAACAGCATAGTTCAACAAGCAGCAGTACTTGTTACCACAAAAAGATAACTATTGCTTAAGTGTGCATTTACTTTAAAACTTTGACAGGTGGCCTGTAGCGCAAATTTGATTTCTTGTGTTTTGGCTTCTTGACAACTTTTTTGCGAATATCGTAGTCATACCTGCAAAACCAAATGTTGTCCACACAAGCATTTGGAGGAGGTCTAGGCCTGCGAAACATTTGGTCCTCCTCTGATATTGTGTTTAGCTGAGCTCGCCACCTTGGTAATGGTACTCCTTGTTCTGCTCGAGCAGTTTCAGCTTCTAGCCTGCACAAAAAAATAATTGTTGAATAAACTCTTTATAATTGCTTTTATTTAAAGAAAGAATCACTCATTATTATAAATAAATATCAAATATAACTTAAAAAAAACAAACCACTATAAAATATAATTTTAAAAAATTTATTATAATATATAATTTTAAAAAATGAATTAGTATCCAGGAACATTACCTGCAGTACTCATTAAACAAAAGCACAAAACATTTGTCATCTATACAGGCCACACTGTTCTCCTCTCTGTGTTTAGAGGCAAACAATTCTTGTTCTCCATCCTCAGGCTCACGACCTTGTAGTGTATGTTCAGGTTGGTAGTACCACAGCATGCTGAACATCATTTCACCTGGAATTACAACATGACATCTTTGAAGAACAGAAAAAAAACAAAAAAAAACTATTGTAACAAAACGGTGGAAACAAATGTAAATTTCTAATGGCTTGTGCCATTTTGTGCATATGGTAGACCATTACACCTCTTTCCCTAGAATTATTAGAAATCAAACAATTCCAATTAAAAGGATGGACATATTACTGAATATCCTGTGATTCTTTAATAGTTGAATATAAGACGAGACCTTGTCTTTCTGGAAATGAGACTAGATCTAATTTGTATATTAGAAATATCTACCTGGATACAAAATTAAATAAACCTGAATATTAGATCTTAACAACCTGAATATAAAACAGAGTCTAAGTGAATATATTTACACATCTACTTAGATACAAGACCACCTAAAACTCAGTTACATTTAGATTTACAGCTGAATGATGTGCATTCAAATTAAATATAAATCTGCAAAATGCATAGAATATATAAAGAACAACTATCTTCCAATTCCCAATAATTTGCTTGCCAAGAAAAAATAAATGAGATTAAGGTATACACAAGACAGCAATAAATGAAGCAATGAGTTAATGATACTTCATAAACCAGAAACATACCATGCAAGTTCTCCCACAGACAAGTTACTCTGGCTACATAAGGAACACTGCCATCCCCATCAGACTGAAGAATAACACAGTCTCTTACAGAGACCACTTCACCAGAACTGTGACACATGGCTTTGTAACATTTGTGTACTCTGACTTGTTCTTCACGACCCTGTGGGAATATAGAATTGCACACACCGGTGAAAGACCTGAACTTGATATTGCTAAGCATAACTAAAACGAGTTTAACGAATGCCCGAACACAAGTTTTTTCTTTAGTTAAGTAATTTACTACAATTATTAACAATTGTGGACTTGTGAAAAGGGACATAAATTTGTAATAACTTGCTTTAACATTTAAAATTTTTCATCACAACTTTTAAACTACAATTCTTGTTTTCTTTTACATAGTGCCCGAGATAAAGAAATTCTTTACTTCAAAGGGTAAGCAAGCGATAGGACAAGAACTTTAAAAAAAAAAAAAAAAACACAACATAACTTATTTGAACTCAAATGGGTCAGCAAGCCAGGTGACATAAACAACTTACCAAAGTCAACTTTGGGATGTTTCTCATCTCTCCTTCCCCTACCCATGTCCAGCCATGATTGGTGTTGGTCCTAGGAAGTGGAATGAGAAACATGGGGTCTTCCTTGACTCTCTTGACAAGTTTCTTGGACTTTGACTGACTAACAGCAGGCATTTTTTTGTTGACACATTTGTTCTTGACATCTAGTGCTATGTCATCAATAGTTACACTTAAGAGGGATTTGGTGCCTATAGAAATGTCATCTTTAAACTTCACTACAGGCTTTTTGACTGACTCTGAAGATTTGGAAGTTCCTATGATTTTGTCCTTGTTCTGAAGCTTCAAATTTCCCAAACTGCCAAGCTTTTCAGTTTTTTTCATAGCTTTAATCTTACTTTCATCTTTATGCTTGCTCTCTAATGGTTTGCTAACTTTCACTTTAGCCTTTTGACTAAGTGTGCCACTAGATTGCTGTTGCTGAGTTTTGTTCTTATCAGACACTTGTATGTCAGAGACATCTGACGTTTTGGCTTTGACAAACTTTGCCAATGGCTCATCATCAGATGATTCATCTGTATCATCTATAACTATAACATCATTGATGCCTTTAGTTTTATCAAGTTTATCCAAGCTAGCTGAAACTTTGGCAGAAGTTACCAGAGTAATCTCATTTGGAGGTTTCTGAGACTTCAGAACAGAATGATCAAACACAGGTTTTTGAGCTTTCACTGGTTGGTCAATGATTGGCTTTGGAGGCCTGATTACAACATACTCAATAGATGGTTTCTGGTTTTTGAGAATGGAATAAGTGAATGGGGTCTGGGTTCGAATAGCCACAAAGTCAACAGAAGGTTTTGGGGGCTTTGCTACTGGGCGATCTGCAGGTTTAATGGTAACAAAATTAACTGGTGCTTTTTTGAAGACTGACACTTGTTCTACAATTGGTTTCTGACTTCTGATACTAGATTGAGTTTCTTTCTTTGATAGAATTTCTTTCTTTAAGTCAAAACAATTTGTACCTTTTTGGGTACTAGATGGAGCTAAGCTATTTGCAGAAACCTTTTCTACAGGTGCAATCTCTACAGGCTTTCTGTTTAGACTGTACAGATTGTTGTTGCTACTGATAGTGTTATTGTTATTTATAGATATGGAATACATTTTGTGGTCTGGTTCAGGCTTGACCTTGTAACTAGGCATGTCAAGAATGGAAGAGACAGAATAGGAAGCATTGAAAGACGCATGGCCAGCAATGCTGACTTTGGAAGGACTAGTTTTCCCCATGGAGCTGCTGCTTGAGGCAGAGGACATAGGTTGGTGGATTTCTGTGTTCATGTTGTCTATTTGATACATGGCAGAATGGGCACTGTGGAGAAGGTCAGAGACATCAGAGCTTTCAGCAGACTTTCGTCTAGAATTAGCTGCCCTTGGAGAGCAATCTATTTGACAAGCACTGTTCTTTTGCAGCACATCACAATTGGAGGGAGGATAGTCTTCTTTTTCTTTCTTACAGGGAGCTGCCATTGAGGACCCAGAAACACTGACCACATACTTGGCTGGTGAGCCAGTGTTTGTGCCCAGGTTTGTAGGGAAGTACACATTTTTACTGTAAGGTGTCTGAGCCACTGGCCTATGGGAGCTTAAGCTCTGGTGCTCAGATGAGCTAGAAAAGTCCAGCACAGGTGAGTTGACAATGGGCTGGACACCAATCGGATTCATTGATCTTAGTGATTCCATAGGCGATGCAGGGGGTTGGTGGGACACTTGCGGTCCAATAGAAGTTGGTCTGTGTGTATGAGCTGGGGGTGGAGGTGGTGGAGGCATGCAACTGGTGTCCTGGTTTAAACCAGACATCTGAGGGTATGACTGGTATCCAGCTGGGTAGGAGTTGATGGAGCTCATCTCCTGAGGTAGTGCATGTAAGACAGACTGAGGCTGCACTAAAGGAAACCTCTGGTGTAAGGCCTGCAATGCAGAGGCACTTGGCTGGGACAGACCTTGAAGTGGAGCTGAATAGTAAGATGGATAATTAAATCCAGCTAATGGAAAGAAAAAGAAATTCATTTAAATTAAAATTTTTCTCAAACAAGGTCAAATCATACTAAATGAAAATTATTGCATAATCCTACAACTGGCACTTACTGTACTCAAAACAATTACTTCTGTTTATATTATTACCCATGCACATCAATTTCATTTGAATATGATGTATAATGTACAGGTTGAGTACAATAACACTATTTTCATATTGAACATTGAAATATTCTCGCACCATTTGCAACTATTGGACAAAAACATATTTAACTTTTGAATTAGGGTTGCACCAGATAGTACTTTTTGATATCTGACTGAAGCAGGATGTGACTGGATTGTAAAATATGATATATCCAGATATCTACAGGAGATCATGTTACTGAACATTTTACATAACTTCTAATTAACATACCTACATTCATATTTATTTTGTCTTTTATTTACCATATTATTTTAAACTCCATTACTGATTGGTGATATTAAAGTTTCACAGCGTTTATGATAGACAAATCAAAAAGTAATGTGTGTTATGTATAAGGGTGTGTGTGTATGTACAAGGCCATGAACTGTAAAAGAGGTCAATGGGATGATCAATGAAGAATATATATATATATAGATATGTATATTGAACTAATGTAAAGCTCTCAAAGGTAAAGTGCATTCTAGGCTGTATAGTGGGTAGATATGTAAGTGCTTATGTATTTCAGACCATCAACTGGTCAACAGGCTTGTATTTTAAAGGTGACAGACCACTTCTGTTGTTGGCATCTAGGGCTTGATTTAGTTAAGTTTGAAGTTTATAGCGGCTATCTGGAGTGTTTTATAAACAGCAGGAACATCAAATGCACCCTTTTTATATCTTCAACCGTAGTGGCCTTCTAGAAAGAGCAGAAGAGTACATTAAATTCTTCTCTGTAGGCCCATTATTGAGATGCACACCTAAGAGCACTAGGAAAACCAACTCTAGAGAAAATTTCATCCACAACCTCCAAAAAGTAAATAGAATGTGTGTCTGACTGATTTTAACAACCTGGTCAGATAGATGCACACATGTAAGCCTAGTGTACTGTATATAGTCGATGACGGTGATGACCATCATGCATTTTTTTCTTATGCAATGGTGTTTGTTGTATGCTGAGTGGTCAGGCAAGAAAAGAACACATTGGCATTGTTAGTCAAGCATGTAGATCTCTTCCACCCTTACACTAGTTACAGAGTTAACAAATATTTCTTTTTACACTCCAGCAAATTTTTTTTTCTTTGGTTACGTTTGGTTACGTAGAAATCTGGATTCAATTTCTTAAATGAGATTTCAAACTTAACTGTAAGGTTTTCCATTATATAATAAGTCAAAAGAATTGATAAAAATTATAAAGTAGCCATTTTTTCTAAAGGTTTCAATTCAAGGCAAAAATATCCACATGCAAACACACATCTTTTTTTTTTTTATTTTATTGTACAAGAAAGTTTGTAAGAAGAAACATTTTCCTTAATACTGATTTTATTATGGAGAAAGATTTGTACAATGATAAAAGAGTTATATCCAACCATAGGACTAAGTCAGATAGTTATCTAGGTATAGACCAAACAAACCACACAAAAATTATGAAAAGTTGTTAAAGCTTAATTAAATTATTTTTAGTTTAGTTTAGCTTTTTTTTTTTAATTGGTGAATTTTAGTTCAACTACTTTATTTTTAGTTTCAACTCATTTCTATTTTAATGTTTAAAATTCAGTTAAGTATCCAGCACTAATGAAACATAGTCATATACTAGTAGTTTGTGTAACAATAAGTCATGGGACTTTATGTCCAAGTAAGAAAACTCAGTTTATTCATAAGATGTGACCTTTAGACATTGTTAACATGTTGTCTTAATGTGGTCACCTGTCCATCTATACACTCAATGTGATGTACTAAACAAAAAAACACACAACTAAAAAGGTAAATACACAGTGTAGGTTTACTATCTGGAAAATATCCGGCAGTGATATTCGTCTGGAGTCGAATATGGCTTAATATTTAACAGGATCGAAGGTTAGGTGCAGCCCTAATTGAAATAGTCCAGATATAATGTTTAGATATTCAAGCGTGTGATTTTTTGCACTCAACCTGACATTTCTTTTAAAGAGATAAATAAGAATAAAAGTATATATTGCTAGTTATATTTCCATTAAAATCTTACCAATGTGCTGAACAGGTAAATGGAGACTTGTGTTGTAAGGATTGATAGAACCTCTTCTCAAGCTAAGTGCTCCCATGGGACTTAAAGTGTATGTAGATGAGAATTCACTGGTCAGGTCATTATTGGTCACTCCATAGGGGACAGGAGATGGGCTAGATGGAACAAACATTCCCTGCTGTCGATCCATAGCATATTGATAAATATAAGCAGGCGAGGTGTAACTAGGCGGCACTTTGATAGGCTGTGTATGGGCATGCTGCTGGGAGTAGACTGGCTGAGGAATGGGGTGGTGGATGTAGCTGGTCATGTGACTGGTTCTGTGACCGATTGGAAGTTGTGGAATGGGTGTGGCCACACGACAAGACTGTGGTTTTATTGGAGAAGCTATTTTTTCAGGTTTATCCTCTAGTACTGGAGTAACTATTTTTTTAGGGCTAGGTGTCAAAATTTTTGTCTTTTCTGGTGTGGAACATTTTTCAACATCTATAAGACCTTGAAAGTCTTCCTTTTGTGCTCGGAGATACTCTTTCAGAATTCGGCTATCTCCAACTTGGTGGAGAGTTCTCAAGATTGAATTATCTTCAATACTCTCACACTGGCCACTTACATCTACCTCCATTGTTTCATCTTTCTGTACGGCAGCAGCTTCTGCATCTTTTACAACATCCACTTTTTTGGCATTGCCCAGGCCAGCTTTCCATGACATTGTCCGTCGTTGATTCTGCGTGCAAGTTCTAAGCTCTGTCCAATCAAACACCCTAGTCCTGGCAGCAGACTCTACCACAACACACTCTTCTTCCTGCTCCATGGCTATCATAGCTTTGGCTATTAGACTTGCCTGTCTAGGGGATTTCTCAATAATATTGCTCAGCTGATGACCACTCGGGAAAGTCTTTTTTTTCTTCTTTTTCTTCACCACAATCTTTGATTTGCTTTTGACCTGGGAAGTTTTTCTGACTTTAGATGCAGGTTCATCCTTATCATCTTTAGTGTCTGCAGCTTTTCTTTTCTTCCATTTATCAGCAGCTTGATTGATTTCTGTTTTAGAATTTGATTTGACAGCTGAAATTTTGTTACTAGATTTCTGAGTCTTTAGAGATTCACTCGATTTAGGTTTTGACCCTTCTTTTGGGTTAGATTTATTCTTCTTTTCTTCAGAACCAGTTTCTGGTTTATTCTGAACTTTGTCTTTATCACTTTCTTCTTTGTCTGTGGGACAAACACTATCAACCTTTTTAGATGGCAGCTTTGCTTGTGACTTCAATGGAGCAAGCTTTTCATACATTATGTTTACTCTGATGCTAGCATTAAGGCTTGCCTCACGTTTTCCCATGACTTTCGCTCCCCAAAAATCCAAAAAACTATTAGAGCTAGTCAAACGCTTCAATTTTTCTTTCTGCTTGGCAGACTTGGACTTGACAGGCTTGGATTTCTGAATTCTGGATTTATTTTTGGAATCAACTGATTGTTTTTGGGGACTATTTTTTGGTTTGCTTCCATTGGTTCTCTCTTTAAGGAGCTTGCTTTTATTAGAAGTGACTATGGAAGTTTTAATTTCCTTTGGAGACTTATCTCTTGTTCTGTTAGCAATAGGTTTGTATGCATTTGCTCTCAACTTTAAAGAGGATTTCTTAACCAGGTTCACTTTCCCTCCATCTTTCCCAGCAGCTTTAGTCTTCCCAGAAGTCAGCTGGCTGGTTTGTTTGCTTTTCATGGTGCAAGTTGACTTAAATAAGTAATGAAAGTTGATGTGTAATGCTTTTATCTTGTTATGTAGCTTCCATTCATCTGGAATCAGAAACAAGTTTGTGTGATTTAAAAAAAAATATTAAATATAATTTCTCTTAAATGTATGATAGTAGCAAAAATAAGCTAACAAAATATTCACATTTGTTTTGTTTTATTATCTACCTATTGTCTAGAATTATTTTAGTATATTATGTCTCCATATATTGTTTTGGTACCTTATTTGAATATGCTCATATACACTACTCCATTAAAATTGTTATCCTGTCAGTAAATAATTTTGAAAAATATTGTCTAGATGAAATTTTTAGGATTCAGGAAGAAAGTAAATGTGAAATCCAATAATTTTAATTAGAATTTATGTAGACATATTATATATATATATATATATATATATATATATATAATACATTTTAACACAAAGACTATCACAACTGTGCATCTAAACATAAACAAATCTTTAAAAAACATTTCAACAAGATTGGACAGCAATTACCAAGAATTATTTAGGCTTGAGACGTTCCAAATACTATTAAACATTGACTTTTTAACCTTTAATTTTACACTTCAACTTTTTAATATAATATGCAAGCTGGAATTCAAGGGACTTGTATGTCAGTAAAGGAAGACAAAAGCTTTCATTGTAATTCATTGTCAGCAATTATTATCACTTGCAATCTGACAATCTGATTCAGTTGTTTACAACATTTATCCTGAAATGACAAAGTAGTAAAAAAAAAAAAATGTAACTACCCATGAAAAGTTTTGCTCAATGTCAAGTTTTTTAGACAAAAAATCTATTTTTCCGATGGTCTTAGGCGCCCCTGGAAAATCGCCATTCGACCCCCAAGTGGGTCGTGACCCACATGTTGATTGAGAACCCCTGGTGTATGCAGTTCAGATGTGAAGGCAAGCAACTGGTGACTAGAAATCTTCAGTCAGGAGGGGCTCATTACTGACATTAGCCTTGGCTCGCTACCCAGGCAGAAAACAGAATCCAAAACCTCAGTGGATATACCCTTTCATAGGATGGGCATTGGGATACAAATCAGGAGCTGGCAACCATAAGCCATAAAAGGCAACTTGCAGCACAGTGCTACAACATGATTGTTATAGTCAGTAATCTAAATTTTTCTAGCTCTAGACTCTAGAGACATAGATTTAATACTATACAAAGCGTACAGACTATAAATATAAATATATATTGAATATTGAGCTAGAAATTTAATCTAAGTTTAGAGACTCATGGATAGAAGTTGTATTTAAATGTCTAGATTCTAGATCTAGATTATCTATGTCAGTTTTTAGGCTAGAACAATCTATAAATCTAGCATACAATATAAATTATAAGAATGGAATTTATAATTAATAAAAGACCAGTCACAAGTGACTAATCTAGAGCTGCATCGCCATTAGAATAGATCTAACTAGATCTGGTCACTTGCTGAGAGATCCAGTCTTACTTTTAGCTAAATTACAATAGCTAGATTTCTAACTTGTTGCACTTTCACTGATTCAGTCTGTCACTGTCACTTTCTCAAACAAACAATTGTCAATTGGATGAAACAATAACAAATAAATAAACAAGGCCAAGGCACACAAGTCACAAGCAAGGAAACGAAAAACTGACAATACAAATTAACCAATTGAAGATTCGTAGAAATGCAACCTAATGGCTTGTGAAAGTAACATTCTGTTCCTTACAGCTCCAAATCGATAACTAACCCAACCTCTCTGCAAAAAAAAAACAACAATAAAATACCGGCAACGATATCAAATATTCAGAGGCTAAATTTATTTGATCTTGCCGACAAAAACTCAACTGAGCAAATCTTCAAGATTTTCAATCTAAATTTTGCTGAAACGCATATAATGTGTACTTAAGTGCAAATACAAAAAGAAAATAACACTTACGTTGCGTCGCAAACTGCGGTGTCTTTCCTGTGAGCGATTTCTACGTTATCAGACTGGTCGATAAACGATAGTATCACCGCCATGTTTTCTCTAGTGCGTTAAGGAGGAAGAGACCCGAGTTGTCAACTGCAACTCATGATATTTGAAAAATTCGTTGTGAAAAAATAGCTAAATAGTAAAATTGAACTAGTTGGCAATATTATATTTTACTAACCCATTAAGGCTTCAATGTTACTGAGATTGGCCTATACATAATCTTTCTTTTTTATCTATGGGCTAAATATCTAGATTATCTAGATCTATATATACACATAGAAACTAAGAGAAGCACGAAAAAATGTTAAGCAACGTCTGTAATTGATCAGATGCCCTCAAACGTTGGCACAATGTGATATGTATACACACATTTTAGAATTTTTTTTTAAATTACATCGTTAGAATAAAATTTAGATCTATATTTAGATCTAGATTTAAGTAGTCTTATATAGACCTAAAACACTATAAGAATGAGCAAACTAAGGGGGGGGGGGGAAGTTAACTAATGCTCAAATATATGTCATCAAAATGTCTAGCTTCATGTTAAATTTAAAATAAAATATTATATTGTTACGAATCTCACTATCCAGGCTCTCTGCAAACTGCACCATACACCACCAACTTAAAGAACTTGACAAGTCAGGGCTCCAAAATAAAGTAAAGGTTTAATGTCCATAAATAACAGCCAATACTGTACAATCGGCAGCACGTAGAACAGTACAAATAGCTCTGCGATAACAAATATCTCTCCGATAACACCGTTCCGCCGTATCAAGTCTTGCACTGGCCTCTCCGTCTCGTTCCGGGCTTGCACTGGGTTCAGCAGTTCGGGACTGACTTCACACACTTGGGCTCGTTGTGTCGGACTCGATCACAGACCAAGATCAAGACGCCGTTCATCTCAACTGTACTTGACAGTACTCCGCACTGAACCGTCGTAATGCTCCGTTGAACTGTGCTGTAGTCGACCGTGTTCTGAACTCCTGTCGTGAAACCGCTTTCTGAACCGTCTTGACTGCGTCGCCTCCGCTCTTATATAGGGTCCCTACTGGCCTTCTCGAACCGGACAGAACGCCGCTCGACGTTTCTAGGTGGTCAGATGACTACAACGCTCGTGACGTCCCTGAGCTCTGTTCACGTCGTCGATCCTTCCCGAACTCTCTTGTTGACACTCGTCTCGGCCGATCGTCGTAACTCGTCACGGTTGACCGCTCGTCTAGCGCTGGCCTGGGGCGATTTGCGTCGGCTGACTACACACACACCACTACCCCTCTCTGTGCCACCACCAGGTTTATAACAATATAGATTCTTTTTTATGAAATATAATTATTTTTATATGTTTCTGCGACGAAAATGAATCTTATTTAATGTTTCTAACAACAACTTTAAAAAATGCATATCTTTTCGATAATTTAATTGAAATTTTTAATCTGGTAGGCCTATATTAAAACTCAAGCCAAGAAATAAACCTTGTATGTTTCAGTTTTTACTTGTCACTCCCTATTTTTTTTTTTTTTTTGTATTTACCCTTTTCTCTAACTGTGAAACTGATTAGCAATGGCGTGTTTAAAAAAAAATGGAACAAAATCTTTACCTAAGTACCGAGTTGTTATATTTTCTCTCTTTACTAGCGTCAGGTGAGTAACGGTAGAGAGGGTGTCACGCCAACAGTTCTACATTCACCAAGCAGAGGTCGTCCACAGCATTATATCAAGAGACAGACCTGTCCTCTCCAGAAAGGCAAAGATGAGAGATTAGACGATGAAGAGATTCGGTAGTTTGGGTTAAATGTCATTCGATTGGACCTGTCTAGAAACATATAGATATAATAGATCTAAACGCTTTTTTTTTCACACATTTGTAGTGATCCATGGCCTTAAAAGAAGGAATCTGAGTCTTCACTGAAAGGAAGTTTGATGATAATGTAAATATGATTTGGTTATGAAAGATAATAAACGCGATTTAACTGTTTTAGACCAAAAAAAAATAGGAACATCGTGTGCTTGTTTTCATGCAGACTTATAATGATCAAGCCTTTTTTTTTTTACCCTAATCACTATTTTTTAGATTTTAAAAAAGTGGTCTTTTTAAAAGTTTGTAACAAAATAAAAAGAAAGATATTTGTTTTTGCGTAGATTGGAATTTTAAAAAAGTGATTTCAAAGGGTGAAGTTTCAAGTGAAGAAAATCTAGCACAAAATCGTGCAATTGGCAGTGATGAATTAAAATTGAGTGCCGAACACTCATATGAGGGGTTCACTAGATGGCGTGATAAAAGTTTAAGAATCTAAATATATATTAGAGTGATTGAAGTGGGGAAAAAAAAAAGAATTACCCGCTGGCCATTCAAAACTAGACTTTGACTACTTAGATCTTGTGCATGACGCGTAGGACGTAATCATCTTCTTTTTTGAAGTAACGTCTGTATTATATAAGAAGAAGAAGATCTAGAACAAGGGTCGGCAACCTTTTTGATTTAATTGGAAGAAAATATTGGTAAAACCTCTTATCGGACCGTTAAAAATTCATACAAAATGTAAAACAAGTAGGCCTATCATGAATTTTAAGTAGGCTATATAGGCCTACCAGTAGCGGCCCTAGGGGGGGGTGGCAAGTGGAGCAACCGCCCCAGGCCACGCGATCGTAGATTTCCTTGTCACCTTCAGCTTCACAATCCAGATCAGTTCTCATGAACTAGGACTTGTCACCTTCAGCTTCACAATCCAGATCAGTTCTCATGAACTAGGACTTGTCACCTTCAGCTTCACAATCCAGATCAGTTCTCATGAACTAGGACTTGTCACCTTCAGCTTCACAATCCAGATCAGTTCTCATGAACTAGGACTTGTCACCTTCAGCTTCACAATCCAGATCAGTTCTCATGAACTAGGACTTGTCACCTTCAGCTTCACAATCCAGATCAGTTCTCATGAACTAGGACTTGTCACCTTCAGCTTCACAATCCAGATCAGTTCTCATGAACTAGGACTTGTCACCTTCAGCTTCACAATCCAGATCAGTTCTCATGAACTAGGACTTGTCACCTTCAGCTTCACAATCCAGATCAGTTCTCATGAACTAGGACTTGTCACCTTCAGCTTCACAATCCAGATCAGTTCTCATGAACTAGGACTTGTCACCTTCAGCTTCACAATCCAGATCAGTTCTCATGAACTAGGACTTGTCACCTTCAGCTTCACAATCCAGATCAGTTCTCATGAACTAGGACTTGTCACCTTCAGCTTCACAATCCAGATCAGTTCTCATGAACTAGGACTTGTCACCTTCAGCTTCACAATCCAGATCAGTTCTCATGAACTAGGACTTGTCACCTTCAGCTTCACAATCCAGATCAGTTCTCATGAACTAGGACTTGTCACCTTCAGCTTCACAATCCAGATCAGTTCTCATGAACTAGGACTTGTCACCTTCAGCTTCACAATCCAGATCAGTTCTCATGAACTAGGACTTGTCACCTTCAGCTTCACAATCCAGATCAGTTCTCATTAACTAGGACTTGTCACCTTCAGCTTCACAATCCAGATCAGTTCTCATGAACTAGGACTTGTCACCTTCAGCTTCACAATCCAGATCAGTTCTCATGAACTAGGACTTGTCACCTTCAGCTTCACAATCCAGATCAGTTCTCATGAACTAGGACTTGTCACCTTCAGCTTCACAATCCAGATCAGTTCTCATGAACTAGGACTTGTCACCTTCAGCTTCACAATCCAGATCAGTTCTCATTAACTAGGACTTGTCACCTTCAGCTTCACAATCCAGATCAGTTCTCATGAACTAGGACTTGTCACCTTCAGCTTCACAATCCAGATCAGTTCTCATGAACTAGGACTTGTCACCTTCAGCTTCACAATCCAGATCAGTTCTCATGAACTAGGACTTGTCACCTTCAGCTTCACAATCCAGATCAGTTCTCATTAACTAGGACTTGTCACCTTCAGCTTCACAATCCAGATCAGTTCTCATGAACTAGGACTTGTCACCTTCAGCTTCACAATCCAGATCAGTTCTCATGAACTAGGACTTGTCACCTTCAGCTTCACAATCCAGATCAGTTCTCATGAACTAGGACTTGTCACCTTCAGCTTCACAATCCAGATCAGTTCTCATGAACTAGGACTTGTCACCTTCAGCTTCACAATCCAGATCAGTTCTCATTAACTAGGACTTGTCACCTTCAGCTTCACAATCCAGATCAGTTCTCATGAACTAGGACTTGTCACCTTCAGCTTCACAATCCAGATCAGTTCTCATGAACTAGGACTTGTCACCTTCAGCTTCACAATCCAGATCAGTTCTCATTAACTAGGACTTGTCACCTTCAGCTTCACAATCCAGATCAGTTCTCATTAACTAGGACTTGTCACCTTCAGCTTCACAATCCAGATCAGTTCTCATTAACTAGGACTTGTCACCTTCAGCTTCACAATCCAGATCAGTTCTCATTAACTAGGACTTGTCACCTTCAGCTTCACAATCCAGATCAGTTCTCATTAACTAGGACTTGTCACCTTCAGCTTCACAATCCAGATCAGTTCTCATTAACTAGGACTTGTCACCTTCAGCTTCACAATCCAGATCAGTTCTCATGAACTAGGACTTGTCACCTTCAGCTTCACAATCCAGATCAGTTCTCATGAACTAAGATTTGTTACTCAATAGTTTGGAAGCCTTTCCGGCATGCATATATTATGATACCGATTACCATGCAAGCTCTTAAGATAAAATTTTTGGTTTCAAATACCGTTCAGTTTCTGTCGATTCTACGAGGCTATCATTGTTTAACAGCAGCAGCAGCAGCAGCAGACACCTTGACTGGCTTGGACATGTTCGTAGAATGCCAGTAGGTCGACTTCCACAAGACATTCTATATGGCGATCTAATAGAAGGCAGGAGAGCCGCTGGTCGCCCACTTTTACGGTATACGAATGTATGCAAACGCGACATGAAGCTCTTCAAAATCGACACCAGCAGCTGGAAAAAAGTGGCACTGGATATATCCACATGGAGAGAGAGCCTCAAGGAAGGGTCTCGGATTGCAGATGCCATACAGAAGCAGAAAGAAGGGTGAAAGTGCAACAGCGCCTGGTGATTACATATACCCAACCTGCGACCGCAGCTGTGTGTCCAGGATTTTTGGCTTTAGTCGCACAAGAAGTTGCAAAGGGAAAAGATCGTCTCTCGAGGCGTAAAATGCCTCATTGTTTTACAGTTGACCTTTGCATCAATAAAAACAATTAGCCGGAAGTGACCAATTAACATCGTTTATTTCGTAAATAAACGACATCCAATCGGATTTGAATAGAAAAAAGCGTAGTGATCAAGTTTGAATCACTTTTGTGGCTATAGTAATTTTTAGATGAAAAGTCATAGGTCATTCATAGTGTTGTAACATAAATACATCTTTTGAAAAATTGATTTTTTAAAATGAAAATTAATAAAGAAATACTGTGTTTTCTTGACTTTCGTGGGGGATACGTTCCGAGCTCGCCCGCGAAATTAAAATCTCCGCGGTATTTAATTTCATATAGGCCTATGTACACTATTTTGGATACGAACAGTAGGCCTATCACAAGACTTCCTCTAACACTTAATCTCCTAAATAACAATTTCCCATTCTCTTAATAACTTTTTCATGTCAAATGTTTCTGGCGTCCCGACCTGTGACAGGGCAACGATCTATTGGTCTACACAGGTTGCGATGTCACAGGTCAGTGTTCAGGCCTGCTATAACGATATTGGTCTGCATTGAACCTGTGAATGGGCTCTAGCAGCTAGAAGGTTATTTCGGCCAATCATCATCCAGAAAGTTTGGCGATGACGATTTTTTTTTCAACAGGCTACTGATCATATGCATCGAGTGGCCCTAGAAAAACTCGCGTTAAAAAAACAAACAAAAAAAAAACAACAACAAACAAACAAAAAACGCGGGAGTATTTTTTTCGTTATTTATTTTGAAAACCCGTGGTATAGCCTTTCCGCGAAAGTCAAGGGACAACTGTAGCTCCTATCGCACACCTTGTTCTTAAAGAAGATCAATTTGGCTTCGGCATTCGGACCGCGCATCGGGAGAGATGATGCATAATAGGCCTATTATTATTTGTGCATAGCGACAAACCACGAAGGTTCCATGACTGAATCTATAGGCCTATAGGTCTATAGGCCTATTTGATACTAAGCAACTATTTGTTTATTGCAAGAGTTCTGGTTCTCCTAAGTAATTATTAGTTACTTTCTGACTCCAGCTTAGCAGACATTATTATTATCTAGTTTGTTTCTTTTTCTGGCAAAATGTTTCTGAATCATTCGTTACGTTTATTAATTTTAAAAGGTGAAAGGCCAATAGTACAGTACCTAGATAAGGTAGGCTACTATGTTTAGTATAAAAAATAAGGCCTACAGCGTTAGAGGCGGATAAGTCCGTTAGCGTGCTGTGGTACGGTATAGGCCTATACACAGGCTCAAGGCACCGCATATGACACTCGCCCATGCGAGTATTTGGCTCTGCTAAGGCAGCCTCTGGGCTATACATACTCAAAGTTATACAACTAAGATACTCTCATACATCAGGGCCACTTTTTTATAGATGCATAACAGACATCTCCTGACATCTACAGCTTATAATTCATCAGTGAGGTTCTGGGCAAAGCCTCGACGCTAAAAGCGTTTTCTTGCATTCTTCACTGCAGAAACGCATTCTCCTGACATCTACAGCTTATTATTCATCAGTGAGGTTCGGGACGAAGCCCTGACTCCAAACGCGTTTTCTTGTATTCTTCACTGCAGAAACGCATTCTCCTGACATCTACAGCTCATTATTCATTAGAGGGGTTCGGGTCGAAGCCCCGACTCCGAAAGCGTTTTCTTGAATTCTTCACTGCAGAAACGCATTCTTCTGACATTTACAGCTTATAATTCATCAGTGAGGTTCAGGGCAAAGCCTCGACGCTAAAAGCGTTTTCTTGCATTCTTCACTGCAGAAACGCATTCTCCTGACATCTACAGCTTATTATTCATCAGTGAGGTTCGGGGCGAAGCCTCGACGCTAAAAGCGTTTTCTTGCATTCTTCACTGCAAAAACGCATTCTCCTGACATCTTCAGTTCATTACTTATTAGTGGGGTTAAGGGCGAAGACCCGACTCCAAACGCGTTTTCTTGCATTTTTCACTGCAGAAACGCATTCTCCTGACATCTACAGCTTATTATTCATCAGTGAGGTTCGGGGCGAAGTCTCGACGCTAAAAGCGTTTTCTTGCATTCTTCACTGCAAAAACGCATTCTCCTGACATCTACAGCTCATTACTTATTAGAGGGGTTCAGGGCGAAGCATCGACGCTAAAAGCCTTTTCTTGTATTCTTCACTGCAGAAACGCATTCTCCTGACATCTACAGCTTATTATTCATTAGAAGGGTTCGGGTCGAAGCCCCGACTCCGAAAGCGTTTTCTGGCATTCTTCACTGCAGAAACGCATTCTTCTGACATCTACAGCTTATAATTCATCAGTGAGGTTCAGGGCAAAGCCTCGACGCTAAAAGCGTTTTCTTGCATTCTTCACTGCAGAAACGCATTCTCCTGACATCTACAGCTTATAATTCATCAGTGAGGTTCAGGGCAAAGACTCGACGCTAAAAGCGTTTTCTTGCATTCTTCACTGCAAAAACGCATTCTCCTGACATCTTCAGTTCATTACTTATTAGTGGGGTTAAGGGCGAAGACCCGACTCCAAACGCGTTTTCTTGAATTCTTCACTGCAGAAACGCATTCTTCTGACATTTACAGCTTATAATTCATCAGTGAGGTTCAGGGCAAAGCCTCGACGCTAAAAGCGTTTTCTTGCATTCTTCACTGCAGAAACGCATTCTCCTGACATCTACAGCTTATTATTCATCAGTGAGGTTCGGGGCGAAGCCTCGACGCTAAAAGCGTTTTCTTGCATTCTTCACTGCAAAAACGCATTCTCCTGACATCTTCAGTTCATTACTTATTAGTGGGGTTAAGGGCGAAGACCCGACTCCAAACGCGTTTTCTTGCATGTTTCACTGCAGAAACGCATTCTCCTGACATCTACAGCTTATTATTCATCAGTGAGGTTCGGGGCGAAGTCTCGACGCTAAAAGCGTTTTCTTGCATTCTTCACTGCAAAAACGCATTCTCCTGACATCTACAGCTCATTACTTATTAGAGGGGTTCAGGGCGAAGCCTCGACGCTAAAAGCCTTTTCTTGTATTCTTCACTGCAGAAACGCATTCTCCTGACATCTACAGCTTATTACTCATCAGTGAGGTTCGGGGCGAAGACCCGACTCCAAACGCGTTTTCTTGCATTCTTCACTGCAGAAACGCATTCTCCTGACATCTACAGCTCATTATTCATTAGAAGGGTTCGGGTCGAAGCCCCGACTCCGAAAGCGTTTTCTGGCATTCTTCACTGCAGAAACGCATTCTCCTGACATCTACAGCTTATAATTCATCAGTGAGGTTCAGGGCGAAGCCTCGACGCTAAAAGCGTTTTCTTGCATTCTTTACTGCAGAAACACATTCTCCTGACATCTACAGTTTATTATTCATCAGTGAGGTTCGGGGCGAAGCCTCGACGCTAAAAGCGTTTTCTTGCATTCTTCATTGCAAAAACGCATTCTCCTGACATCTACAGCTCATTACTTATTAGTGGGGTTAAGGGCGAAGCCCTGACTCCAAACGCGTTTTCTTGCATTCTTCACTGCAGAAACGCATTCTCCTGACATCTACAGCTTATTATTCATCAGTGAGGTTTGGGGCGAAGCCTCAACGCCAAAAGCGTTTTCTTGCATTCTTCACTGCAGAAACGCATTCTCCTGACATCTACAGCTCATTATTCATTACAGGGGTTCGGGTCGAAGCCCCGACTCCGAAAGCGTTTTCTGGCATTCTTCACTGCAGAAACGCATTCTTCTGACATCTACAGCTTATAATTCATCAGTGAGGTTCAGGGCAAAGCCTCGACGCTAAAAGCGTTTTCTTGCATTCTTCACTGCATAAACGCATTCTCCTGACATCTACAGCTTATAATTCATCAGTGAGGTTCAGGGCAAAGCCTCGACGCTAAAAGCGTTTTCTTGCATTCTTCACTGCAAAAACGCATTCTCCTGACATCTTCAGTTCATTACTTATTAGTGGGGTTAAGGGCGAAGACCCGACTCCAAACGCGTTTTCTTGCATTTTTCACTGCAGAAACGCATTCTCCTGACATCTACAGCTTATTATTCATCAGTGAGGTTCGGGGCGAAGTCTCGACGCTAAAAGCGTTTTCTTGCATTCTTCACTGCAAAAACGCATTCTCCTGACATCTTCAGTTCATTACTTATTAGTTGGGTTAAGGGCGAAGCCCCGACTCCAAACGCGTTTTCTTGCATTCTTCACTGCAGAAACGCATTCTCCTGACATCTACAGCTCATTACTTATTAGAGGGGTTCAGGGCGAAGCCTCGACGCTAAAAGCCTTTTCTTGTATTCTTCACTGCAGAAACGCATTCTCCTGACATCTACAGCTTATTATTCATCAGTGAGGTTCGGGGCGAAGACCCGACTCCAAACGCGTTTTCTTGCATTCTTCACTGCAGAAACGCATTCTCCTGACATCTACAGCTCATTATTCATTAGAAGGGTTCGGGTCGAAGCCCCGACTCCGAAAGCGTTTTCTGGCATTCTTCACTGCAGAAACGCATTCTCCTGACATCTACAGCTTATAATTCATCAGTGAGGTTCAGGGCGAAGCCTCGACGCTAAAAGCGTTTTCTTGCATTCTTTACTGCAGAAACACATTCTCCTGACATCTACAGTTTATTATTCATCAGTGAGGTTCGGGGCGAAGCCTCGACGCTAAAAGCGTTTTCTTGCATTCTTCATTGCAAAAACGCATTCTCCTGACATCTACAGCTCATTACTTATTAGTGGGGTTGAGGGCGAAGCCCTGACTCCAAACGCGTTTTCTTGCATTCTTCACTGCAGAAACGCATTCTCCTGACATCTACAGCTCATTACTTATTAGAGGGGTTCAGGGCGAAGCCTCGACGCTAAAAGCCTTTTCTTGTATTCTTCACTGCAGAAACGCATTCTCCTGACATCTACAGCTTATTATTCATCAGTGAGGTTCGGGGCGAAGACCCGACTCCAAACGCGTTTTCTTGCATTCTTCACTGCAGAAACGCATTCTCCTGACATCTACAGCTCATTATTCATTAGAAGGGTTCGGGTCGAAGCCCCGACTCCGAAAGCGTTTTCTGGCATTCTTCACTGCAGAAACGCATTCTCCTGACATCTACAGCTTATAATTCATCAGTGAGGTTCAGGGCGAAGCCTCGACGCTAAAAGCGTTTTCTTGCATTCTTTACTGCAGAAACACATTCTCCTGACATCTACAGTTTATTATTCATCAGTGAGGTTCGGGGCGAAGCCTCGACGCTAAAAGCGTTTTCTTGCATTCTTCATTGCAAAAACGCATTCTCCTGACATCTACAGCTCATTACTTATTAGTGGGGTTAAGGGCGAAGCCCTGACTCCAAACGCGTTTTCTTGCATTCTTCACTGCAGAAACGCATTCTCCTGACATCTACAGCTTATTATTCATCAGTGAGGTTTGGGGCGAAGCCTCAACGCCAAAAGCGTTTTCTTGCATTCTTCACTGCAGAAACGCATTCTCCTGACATCTACAGCTCATTATTCATTACAGGGGTTCGGGTCGAAGCCCCGACTCCGAAAGCGTTTTCTTGAATTCTTCACTGCAGAAACGCATTCTTCTGACATCTACAGCTTATAATTCATCAGTGAGGTTCAGGGCAAAGCCTCGACGCTAAAAGCGTTTTCTTGCATTCTTCACTGCAGAAACGCATTCTCCTGACATCTACAGCTTATAATTCATCAGTGAGGTTCAGGGCAAAGCCTCGACGCTAAAAGCGTTTTCTTGCATTCTTCACTGCATAAACGCATTCTCCTGACATCTACAGCTTATAATTCATCAGTGAGGTTCAGGGCAAAGCCTCGACGCTAAAAGCGTTTTCTTGCATTCTTCACTGCAAAAACGCATTCTCCTGACATCTTCAGTTCATTACTTATTAGTGGGGTTAAGGGCGAAGACCCGACTCCAAACGCGTTTTCTTGCATTTTTCACTGCAGAAACGCATTCTCCTGACATCTACAGCTTATTATTCATCAGTGAGGTTCGGGGCGAAGTCTCGACGCTAAAAGCGTTTTCTTGCATTCTTCACTGCAAAAACGCATTCTCCTGACATCTTCAGTTCATTACTTATTAGTTGGGTTAAGGGCGAAGCCCCGACTCCAAACGCGTTTTCTTGCATTCTTCACTGTAGAAACGCATTCTCCTGGCATCTACAGCTCATTACTTATTAGAGGGGTTCAGGGCGAAGCCTCGACGCTAAAAGCCTTTTCTTGTATTCTTCACTGCAGAAACGCATTCTCCTGACATCTACAGCTTATTATTCATCAGTGAGGTTCGGGGCGAAGACCCGACTCCAAACGCGTTTTCTTGAATTCTTCACTGCAGAAAAGCATTCTTCTGACATCTACAGCTTATAATTCATCAGTGAGGTTCAGGGCAAAGCCTCGACGCTAAAAGCGTTTTCTTGCATTCTTCACTGCAGAAACGCATTCTCCTGACATCTACAGCTTATAATTCATCAGTGAGGTTCAGGGCAAAGCCTCGACGCTAAAAGCGTTTTCTTGCATTCTTCACTGCAAAAACGCATTCTCCTGACATCTTCAGTTCATTACTTATTAGTGGGGTTAAGGGCGAAGACCCGACTCCAAACGCGTTTTCTTGCATTTTTCACTGCAGAAACGCATTCTCCTGACATCTACAGCTTATTATTCATCAGTGAGGTTCGGGGCGAAGTCTCGACGCTAAAAGCGTTTTCTTGCATTCTTCACTGCAAAAACGCATTCTCCTGACATCTTCAGTTCATTACTTATTAGTTGGGTTAAGGGCGAAGCCCCGACTCCAAACGCGTTTTCTTGCATTCTTCACTGCAGAAACGCATTCTCCTGACATCTACAGCTCATTACTTATTAGAGGGGTTCAGGGCGAAGCCTCGACGCTAAAAGCCTTTTCTTGTATTCTTCACTGCAGAAACGCATTCTCCTGACATCTACAGCTCATTATTCATTAGAAGGGTTCGGGTCGAAGCCCCGACTCCGAAAGCGTTTTCTGGCATTCTTCACTGCAGAAACGCATTCTCCTGACATCTACAGCTTATAATTCATCAGTGAGGTTCAGGGCGAAGCCTCGACGCTAAAAGCGTTTTCTTGCATTCTTTACTGCAGAAACACATTCTCCTGACATCTACAGTTTATTATTCATCAGTGAGGTTCGGGGCGAAGCCTCGACGCTAAAAGCGTTTTCTTGCATTCTTCATTGCAAAAACGCATTCTCCTGACATCTACAGCTCATTACTTATTAGTGGGGTTGAGGGCGAAGCCCTGACTCCAAACGCGTTTTCTTGCATTCTTCACTGCAGAAACGCATTCTCCTGACATCTACAGCTTATTATTCATCAGTGAGGTTTGGGGCGAAGCCTCAACGCCAAAAGCGTTTTCTTGCATTCTTCACTGCAGAAACGCATTCTCCTGACATCTACAGCTCATTATTCATTACAGGGGTTCGGGTCGAAGCCCCGACTCCGAAAGCGTTTTCTTGAATTCTTCACTGCAGAAACGCATTCTTCTGACATCTACAGCTTATAATTCATCAGTGAGGTTCAGGGCAAAGCCTCGACGCTAAAAGCGTTTTCTTGCATTCTTCACTGCAGAAACGCATTCTCCTGACATCTACAGCTTATAATTCATCAGTGAGGTTCAGGGCAAAGCCTCGACGCTAAAAGCGTTTTCTTGCATTCTTCACTGCAGAAACGCATTCTCCTGACATCTTCAGTTCATTACTTATTAGTGGGGTTAAGGGCGAAGACCCGACTCCAAACGCGTTTTCTTGCATTTTTCACTGCAGAAACGCATTCTCCTGACATCTACAGCTTATTATTCATCAGTGAGGTTCGGGGCGAAGTCTCGACGCTAAAAGCGTTTTCTTGCATTCTTCACTGCAAAAACGCATTCTCCTGACATCTACAGCTCATTACTTATTAGTGGGGTTCAGGGCGAAGCCCCGACTCCAAACGCGTTTTCTTGAATTCTTCACTGCAGAAACGCATTCTTCTGACATCTACAGCTTATAATTCATCAGTTAGGTTCAGGGCAAAGCCTCGACGCTAAAAGCGTTTTCTTGCATTCTTCACTGCAGAAACGCATTCTCCTGACATCTACAGCTTATTCTTCATCAGTGAGGTTCGGGGGAAGCCTCGACGCTAAAAGCGTTTTCTTGCATTCTTCACTGCAGAAAGGCATTCTCTTGACATCTACAGCTTATTATTCATCAGTAAGGTTCAGGGCGAAGCTCTGACTCCAAACGCGTTTTCTTGCATTCTTCACTGCAGAAACGCATTCTCCTGACATCTACAGCTTATTATTCATCGGTGAGGTTTGGGGCGAAGCCTCAACGCCAAAAGCGTTTTCTTGCATTCTTCACTGCAGAAACGCATTCTCCTGACATCTACAGCTCATTACTTATTAGTGGGGTTAAGGGCGAAGCCCCGACTCCAAACGCAATTTCTGGCATTCTTCACTGCAGAAACGCATTCTCCTGACATCTTCAGTTCATTACTTATTAGTCGGGTTAAGGGCGAAGCCCCGACTCCAAACGCGTTTTCTTGCATTTTTCACTGCAGAAACGCATTCTCCTGACATCTACAGCTTATTATTCATCAGTGAGGTTCGGGGCGAAGCCTCGACGCTAAAAGCGTTTTCTTGCATTCTTCACTGCAAAAACGCATTCTCCTGACATCTACAGCTCATTACTTATTAGTGGGGTTAAGGGCGAAGACCCGACTCCAAACGCGTTTTCTTGCATTCTTCACTGCAGAAACGCATTCTCCTGACATCTACAGCTTATTATTCATCAGTGAGGTTCGGGGCGAAGCCTCGACGCTAAAAGCGTTTTCTTGCATTCTTCACTGCAAAAACGCATTCTCCTGACATCTACAGCTTATTATTCATCAGTGAGGTTCGGGGCGAAGTCTCGACGCTAAAAGCGTTTTCTTGCATTCTTCACTGCAAAAACGCATTCTCCTGACATCTACAGCTCATTACTTATTAGTGGGGTTCAGGGCGAAGCCCCGACTCCAAACGCGTTTTCTTGAATTCTTCACTGCAGAAACGCATTCTTTTGACATCTACAGCTTATAATTCATCAGTTAGGTTCAGGGCAAAGCCTCGACGCTAAAAGCGTTTTCTGGCATTCTTCACTGCAGAAACGCATTCTCCTGACATCTACAGCTTATTATTCATCAGTGAGGTTCGGGACGAAGCCCTGACTCCAAACGCGTTTTCTTGCATTCTTCACTGCAGAAACGCATTCTTCTGACATCTACAGCTCATTACTTATTAGTCGGGTTCGGGGCGAAGCCCCGACTCCAAACGCATTTTCTTGCATTCTTCACTGCAGAAACGCATTCTCCTGACATCTACAGCTTATTCTTCATCAGTGAGGTTCGGGGGAAGCCTCGACGCTAAAAGCGTTTTCTTGCATTCTTCACTGCAGAAAGGCATTCTCTTGACATCTACAGCTTATTATTCATCAGTGAGGTTCAGGGCGAAGCCTCGACGCTAAAAGCCTTTTCTTGCATCCTTCATTGCAGAAACGCATTCTCCTGACATCTACAGCTCATTACTTATTAGTGGGGTTAAGGGCGAAGCTCTGACTCCAAACGCGTTTTCTTGCATTCTTCACTGCAGAAACGCATTCTCCTGACATCTACAGCTTATTATTCATCGGTGAGGTTTGGGGCGAAGCCTCAACGCCAAAAGCGTTTTCTTGCATTCTTCACTGCAGAAACGCATTCTCCTGACATCTACAGCTAATTACTTATTAGTGGGGTTAAGGGCGAAGCCCCGACTCCAAACGCAATTTCTGGCATTCTTCACTGCAGAAACGCATTCTCCTGACATCTTCAGTTCATTACTTATTAGTTGGGTTAAGGGCGAAGCCCCGACTCCAAACGCGTTTTCTTGCATTTTTCACTGCAGAAACGCATTCTCCTGACATCTACAGCTCATTATTCATTAGAGGGGTTCGGGTCGAAGCCCCGACTCCAAAAGCGTTTTCTTGCATTCTTCACTGCAGAAACGTATTCTCCTGACATCTACAGCTTATTATTCATCAGTGAGGTTCGGGGCGAAGCCTCGACGCTAAAAGCGTTTTCTGGCATTCTTCACTGCAGTAACGCATTCTCCTGACCTAGAGCTCATTATTCATCTTATTATAACCTTTTGAATAATGTGAAAAAATATTCTAATATGGATTTATAGTCCCTTAATACATTGCAAATACAACCGATTTATTTTTTGAAAAGATAAGATACCCCACATATTTAGAATAAGGCTTTAGGATCGCCGCCGAAAAAAAAATTCGATTAATAATATTCAATAGAATTGAAGCATAAATTGTGAGTTATAGTCCTAAATTTATTTAACTAGAAAAATATGAGAGTAAAGGTTGGAAAAAGTCGACTAGGAATAGACTATCTGGCTTTTGAACTCATCTCAAACGTGACTGTTATATTGAAAAATTTTGTTTGAATTATAACTTTTCCAATGCAAAGTCTTTCTTAAAATAGTTATGATAAATTCATGTGATATTACACAAACTCTGTCTGGAAAGGGGAAGGGCGGTAAAATGAAAACGATTAATCCTCGCTCCTTTTTATAATTTCTGCTAATGATTGCATTTTGCATTAAAAAAATAGGGGTTGGGCGACTCGATAAGAACTTACTTTATAGCATATATACATTATATTAGTGACAGATTTTTTTTAATTTTGTAATTTCTTACTATAATACAAAAAGAAAAAGTATTGGTCTGTCCGATGGGGGGAAGGTGATTGCATGTATCGCGCTTCCACCTGTTTATATTATATAGATGTTCGACTAATTTTGTTCATATACTATGATTTCTCCATTAATGTAGGACCGCCCCCCCCCACTCAAAGGGTTTAGATGGTAGAGGTATTCTCTCCTCCCCTTCCAATCGGCCAACAGGTGAACGACAAAATATAAAGACCGGTTAAAATACCAATAACAAGTTTTAATCATATAGATATTTAATTGATTGAAATAAATAGAACCGCCTCCCCCCATTCGAAAGTTTATGGTGGGGGGGGGGCGGATTGATGCCATCGCCCCCTCCCGACCCTACCAAATCGGCCAAAATAATAGAGGGGGGGGGCGAAATAATCTAAAAATAGGTTGAAATATAAATAATTAGTATATATTATTAACATAAGTAATAAATTTGTATACAAATTGTGTAAATTCTATACTAAAATTCGTCCGCCCCCCCCCCTTCGCGGGGAGGGGGGGGGTCAGCCTAGTGGGGGGGGGCGATCGCCCCCTACCGCCCCCCCCCCCCCCGATCCACCAGTGATTTGACTATAGGTAAAGAGATCTTGTAAAATGCTCACAAACCACCATCTTTTCTATATGATGTTGAAGAAAAATTTTGTGAGTCTATTTTGAACTTTTTTCCTCACTTATCTCTTTTTATCAGCGTGGCATTGTCTCAAATGATAATTGGTTTCATATGGTCATAAAA
Organism: Biomphalaria glabrata; assembly: GCF_947242115.1. Classification (NCBI taxonomy): domain Eukaryota; kingdom Metazoa; phylum Mollusca; class Gastropoda; family Planorbidae; genus Biomphalaria; species Biomphalaria glabrata. Next base: position 36,583,184 of record NC_074713.1, read on the forward strand.
AGGCTCTTATTATAGACAATCTCTTATTTAACAAGGAAATAAATTATCAACGCTTTAAAATCATGATTTCTTTTTGTTGAAAATCACTTACATGTAGACAAAATTAACTATTTAAATAAGTATTGAAATTAAATACAACTATTTTACTTTTGAAGGAATATACAGATATTTATAACTAAAGTACAAATCATTTATAAGTGTTTAAAATAGTTACATTAATGGGGTGTGAACATTAAAGTTATAGACCCCCATGGACATCTCATAGACCCCCAATTTACTTTTTCACTTTCGTAGACCCCTTGGAAGTCTTCGTAGACCCCTGGGGGTCTATATAAACCACTTTGGGAATCACTGATTTAGACTAACAATAAAAAATCTGTGCGATAACAAATATATTGTTATAACCTTGCCATGCACACCGCCATCCAAGATAGTGCAGAAAGAAGGTGCGCACTGTCAGTAACCAGACTAGAACAGGATGTTGGCATTAAGAGACAAACGATTTCCGCCCAAGTGGAGAGAGCCAATATGGAGTGGCTGTGCTCAAGGCAGATGCCCTTTGTGTTTGTCATGTCTCCGTGTAAATAAGCGTCTATGTCTCGTTGAGTTGCCTCCCTTCAGTTATTACACTATTTTTATCCATTTTTTTAGTGCAATTTCATGCTTTCAGCTCTTTCAATAGGCATACGCTATGATCTTATCACCTGTCTGGACGAGTTGGAAGTTAGAAAGGGGTGGAGGAAGAAAGAAGGGGTATTTGGGTGATCGCTTTTAAAATGTATTTATATAAAAAAAAAGGATTAATTACCTGAATTCGAACTCAGGGTTAAAGCTTTCTCAAGCCAGTACACTATAAGAGTGCTTATGAAAATAGAAGGTTTTATATTTATCTTTTGTTGGTTTCAAACGTGTCTATCTACAAAGTATAAAAGGACTAATATAATTCAACTTATATATACCACCCTATCAGTAAAGTTCAATTTCTTTCAATTGTTCGAGATACCAAACAAAGTAACTAGTTAATTAACTAATTGTGTTTTATAATTGATTCTTGTTTTGTCAGGTAAAAGAAATAATTTTGCAAAATTTCAGCTTGAACCGAGATTAGATGTGGGAGAAATAACGTGTACAAAATTTTTATCAAAGTGAGTTGATATTAGCTTTGTAAAAAACAATGTAGTGGAGTGGATATCTTGTCAGAAAATACCGGCCACTCCGATATCCACGTGACCCTTCACCCTAGATGGCACCTTGTGTCCGCGCATGACAAGGCAGACCAACGTGGGCATTGTATATTCGACGGCATCTCTGGTCGCTGTAATGTCCGTATGTTACTGGACCTAAGTCGTCTCCACTCCCTTTTGTGCTTGGTTCTACACCACGTGTTCACGTATGGCTGCAGGTCTTTAGTGTACAATAAAGTTTGGAATCGTCCTACGAGTTGCCTTCGTCATTTAGAATTTAGTTGTCTTCTGTGCCAAACCCACCACAACAATAACAAGTTAACAACTATATAAGCATTATGAAATTCAGGCCTAATTACGTAGCCTAAGTAATAGGCATACAGTCATTCTACGTTCACAGAGAGATAATGATGAAAAGAGCGTGGGATTTATAACAATAACAAATATTCACATCGGACTAGAGTTAAACAATTGGTAAATTCACTAGATATGGAGAAAAATCAGAACAGACGACTAGAAAGTAGGCCTATAATGGCAAAATTACACAAAAAACAACCTAATAAAATACTCAGAAAGACACAAAGATTAAGGCGCATTTCTTATTAAAAATGCCAGAAGTAATTCGTAGCCTAGAAGTGCTCCTTCTTCCCTGGTGCCATTACTGCACGAAACGGGTTGCCTGAATTAAATTAGCCAAGAAAACCAATGACATGGGCCGCATAGTTTTAGTCTCTAATTAACATGCACGACATGATTAATACATGGATAATCATAGGACGTAATTATCTTCTGTTGTTTTTTTTTTCAGGAACGTCTGTAATTTATAAAATGTAAGATGACAAGTTTTTCTTTATTTGCAAGGCTTGTAGGCTAATGCCAGCTGCACATAACCATATGTTGCATTATCATTCATTATGAAATGTTGATACTGGAACTTAAGGTGCCGCATGAACATAGAGTAGGCTTACAGCTTATTCTTGTGAAGCTCATTGTTGAAAATATTTGTTCGCATTCGTCTATGTAGATCTAAGTATTTGTAGGCAAATGGAACAACCGTTCGCGCTATTACTCTCTTCAATTATCGAAACGTTTTCTCAACATTCCTTGCTAACAGCTTAGCAACACTCAAAAAGAATTAGTATCCTCTTGCCAAAAGGGGGGGGGGCGGTGCTTTGAGTTCCATTTGCCAAGAACAACTCAAAACAATGCTGGGAGGGATTAAAGAAAATAACGGGCTGCGCCTCAAAACGAGAACAAATTTTAGTGGCTGATGATGAGAAATTCGCCAACGAACTAAATTATTTTTATTCTCGTTTTGACAAAGAAGATTTTGTTGATCTACACAAAGAACTTTTCAACACTCTGTCCAAAGGAAAACAAGAGCCCTACGTCAATTTTGTAACGGAGGATGAAGTGACCTTGTTATTTAAAAGAGTAGACGTAACAAAAGCTTGTGGACCAGACAAAATTAGTGGCAAGCTGATCAAGCTATGTGCGGAGCAAATTTCTTCTATATTCTGTCATATCTTTAACCAGTCATTGCAAACGTGCGTAATTCCAAACATCTGGAAAACTTCAGAAATCATACCAGTGCCTAAGAAACCAAAAATAGATTGCTTAAATGATTTCCGCCCAGTAGCACTAAAGCCTATTGTTATGAAATGTTTTGAAAAATATATCCTTAAACAACTTGTAGCAAAAGTCAATAACAGCCTAGACCCTCACCAATTTGCATACAAAGCAGCTAGAGGAACTGAGGATGCCATTCTATTGCTTTTGGACCAGCTTTATAAGCATCTCGATATACACAAAACATATGCACGAGTCCTCTTCGTAGATTTCTCCTCGGCTTTCAATACCATACAGCAACATCTAATGATAAACAAACTGAGTAACGTAAATGTAAGCCCTTACTTGCAAGCATGGGTTCTAAACTTTTTAACCCAACGGCCCCAGTATGTTAAAATCAACAACACCAAATCGTCAACTCGAGTACTATGTACGGGTGCTCCACAAGGTTGTGTACTTTCTCCTGTACTCTACACTCTTTACACTAATGACATAAGAAGCATCTATGACTCAGTTAAACTCATTAAATTCGCTGATGATACTGCCATAGTCGGTCTTATTTCAGGAGACGAAACTCAGTATCGAAGCTCGATAGAAGAGTTTACAAACTGGTGCACCGACAACTTTCTAGAACTGAATGTAACAAAAACTAAAGAACTTATAATAGATTTTAGAAAGAAAAAACAAACTATACGTGAACTGCAAATAAACACTACATCTATAGAACAAGTAAAGGCATATAAATATCTAGGCGTTATCATCAACAACAAGCTTTCATGGGTAGACCACCTTGGAACTCTGACAAAGAAAACAGCCCAGCGACTCTTTTTTCTATACAAACTCAACAGTTTTAAATTAAACAAGAAGATCCTTGAGACATTTTACGGCGCGACTGTACAAAATCTGCTAACATACGGATTAAGTTGTTGGCAACGCAACGCCTCATCTAAACTGTTGCAACGTCTAGAAAACATCATTAAAAAAGCATCAAAAATTACACTCACAACATTACCACATTTAAAGGAACTTTTTGAACAAACGTGCCTAAGAAAAATCGAAAAAATCTTGGAAGACAACGGCCACCCGCTCCATCAGAACTACGCCAGGTCGTCGCGAAGTGGGCGACTGCTGTCAATCAAAACAAGAACGGAGCGGTACAAAAACTCGTTCGTACCTCACTCGGTCAGACTCTATCACCGCCACTCATTGATCAGGGAACATGAAATGCACCAAGATACATGTGTGTAGTCGCTGAATGAACTCTTTATGTTGTCTGTTGTATTTATGTGTATTTTTCTGTTGTGTTGTCTTTATATGAGAAACGAGTCCTTGTAATCACAACAAATTTCCGTAAGGATCAATAAAGCAGTCTTAGTCTCTTCAATAAAAAAAAAATAAAGCAAACTAGTCATAAAATTCCATGAACGTAGCCAAAGGTTTTTTTTTAGTTTAAAACCCTCATCTCTAAAAAAAAAAAAAAAAACGTCCCATAAAATGAAGGACTGGATGCAATGAATATATATATATATATATATATATATATATATATATATATATATATATATATATATATATGTGTGTGTGTGTCGATGTGTCTCTATGTGTGCGTGTGAAAAGGGAAAATATTCACCCCAACCCCATACAAAATACACAATACGCTGTGCTTTAAAATGCTTACACGTGGCATGCATTTCAAATGTACTCCCAAAAGCATTCCAGCTCCTGGCTACAATGCAATAATATATTCTTTATCTCTTCTAATTAAAAATTGAAGGTCAAATATATTAAATCTGCTAGTCACTGAACTTTATTAATGGAGACCAGCTACTGGTTGAAAAACAAATTAATGAGTTAAATTTTTTATTTGGAATAGGTCTCGAAACATACAAACACCCCTGGCTACGCCCATGACTATTAGGGTGACATCATTCCGACCATAGCTAATGCCAAGGCATTCATCGCACTTCTCCAGTCGCTTTGTGACTGAAGGAGGATGATAACCAATACTATCAAGCTATTAAATCTAGGAAGTCACACTACTTATTCAATCTTTTGGGACAAATTGAAATTCATAAGCTTTCCTTCTTTCCGAGTGACATGTCACATATACAACAATAGGAGCGAGTCAGTCGGGAAAATCCTGCAATAACTTTGTTTATTAATCTTTATAATTTATCTGTAATTAATATGTAGGCCTACTACGTCAACACGTAGATACGCGTAGGACTGTAATTTATAACATAATACTGTGGGTCAAAATGGGTAAACATTAATCTTTTGCCGTAGTAGATCCATTCGACAAAATACCGTCAGGAAAGAAAAGTACAAAAGGCCGTATATCTATCATAAATTCAAAGTTCCGTATGTTGCTTTTCTCCAGCTCAGTATGTTTATTTTCTACGTGGAACATCAACATAACAAAATTTTTGCCAGATAAAAATGTATACGTTTAATGAAAACGTTTTACAATCGATGCTAATTCATAAACGTATTGGATAATTTAGACCCATAATTATTTATCATCACACTAAAATTTTTGATGACAAGATCTATAGTTATTGATGAAATAATCACAACGAAATTCTGATTTTTAAATCGTCAATTTAAACAGTTTAAGTCGTCCACTCTATTCAGCCTTTCGGCTACCTGGCTATACAGGATGTAATCAAACGGCGGCGTATTTAGTCAACATTGGATTTGCATTTGACAAAAGAGTCTAGACAACAAAACATAAACAAAACAAAGTAGTTAATCTATTAGAAAAAATAAACAGATTTATATCTAAGCCTGGATAGGACTAGATATCTAGATCTAAACTCTAAATTAGATCTTAATTAAGTATGAATAATCATTTTCAAATGTTTTTAAAAACCTGGACTTGAGACTGAGCTTAAAACATGAAAAAGTCTACGACGGAAATAATTCGTGGACCAAGTTTAGGACTAAACATTTCAACTTCAAGTCATACTTTAAAAACCAACAATTCTTTAAGTACTTTTGGTGATGTGTCAAAGGCATTTGATCTTTTGTATTTACATGTCAGCCCAGTCCCGAAACCTTTTATAGGATACCACTCTTTGAAAAATGTAGTTAGTAAAAATTTACAAGTCAGTAATATTGACCTAACAACTGAAAGTAGCACTAAACCTTTCAATAACATAAACCAATTATTGCTCACTACAACTAGATCTACACCTTACTTATTGGTAAGTTTTAGATCTATCTAGAGTTTAGATATGTATTATGTATGTCATTGTATTGTCCTGTATAGATATAGTTATGTTCATTATGATTAATATTATCATACTTGATTGCATGTCATTGTCATAAGTCATGTGTTAAACTTTAAACCAAGTCCAAGTCAACATAGATGATAGATGTCAGAGGTGGGTGTTACTTTGCAAAGCTACATAGATCTTATGTACATGTAATACTTAATAATACTGTTACGATTTTCTCTACCTGGCATTCTGTAAACACACAACACAAGAACCTGACAACAAGAGCTCTAAATAATCTGGTACTTTAATAGTGGTCAAATAAAACAGCCAATATGACACAATTGGCAACACAATAAAGTACTACAACGTTACACTGTATATCACCGTACTAAACTCTACTGTCTCTTCCTGGACTTGTACGTTTCAACCGAGGACTCTATCAGGATCGACTTCATGGCAGACAGTCTCGGTCTCATTGCTGTCCTCTCTTGAACTGCCCTACCTTACACACTCTGTCTCTGGTCCATGCAGGCTTATGAACAGATGACCATATCCTGGGTCATATTCACGTGCAAAGTTCATACCAGTACTGTCCCTTGCCCTCCGATATAGTACGCTAAACTGTATTACTTGTCTGTGTCACATATATCAGCTGATCACACACAGTTAACCCAATCACTTTGCCAATAGGGTTACAACAATACATTCTGTCATACATCAGCAGTTATGAAGATTCTGAACACATGTTGTGTAAGTAAACAAATGCTCTGGTCAGCAGAAAAAAAATTTCCTAAGAATGTTTGAAAAAAGGGTCAAGAAAAACTCTAGTATCTAGAATCTAGATGTAGAAAAGTCTAGTGGGAAACTATTAAAAAAAAGGCAAGATATGAGGGTGGTTAGTCATTGGTGATTGTAGACATTTCATTGTTTATGGTTCATAGTTCAAGTTTCTTGTTGATAGTTCTTTGTTATTCAAGCTACCTTATAGTCTTAATACAACTTTATAAAGCAAAGTAAAGTTCCCCTTTAAGACCTTGTGATCTTTAGGTCACCTGTTTCTATGGCCCATGGTTAATGAGGGTATCAAGTGGCCAACACATCGACCAACTACCTTTGCTTTTCCTCAATCAATGTCAGGTACCCATTATAGCTGGGTGCACTCAGAAGCACCCAAGGTTCCCAAAATTAAAAATCCCAGTCGTGACCAGGATTTGAACTTGAAGTCAAGTGCTTTACCGCTCAGCCATCACACCTCCTACAATATAGACTTTATACTTAAGTGAATTTAAGTAATATTTGATGCAAATTTTTTGTTTTTATTGTATAATTGTTCATTTTCTATGATCGAGTTTGAAGATGTTAAACTCTAAATTAATTTCATCAATGCATTACTTCAGTGTATTACTAAGAACATGCAGGTTCATTTGTTATGCTACAAAATGGAGTTGTTGGGTAAACATATACATTTTTTTTTAAAATGTTTTATAGCTTATTGATGATGATGTGATGGTAAAAACAAAAACTAGTAAGAGAGATGAAATAAAAGTAGAAGGCAGTGGTCTTTCCATTTTTTTTTTTTTTTTTGTATAGCAACACTTTTTTATTTTGTTGGATGTCTCCCTGTGTTCTACTTGCATTTATTTGTTGATTGAAGCTACCTCTGTGTTAGCCTAGTCAGCACTCTACACTGGACACAGCAAAAGGTTCCCAACAAGTGGCAACCCTGATTTAGCTTACAGAAGCCACCTGCTTGGAAGAAACAAAGTCTGAAGTCATAAGTCCAGACTGCAGCTATGTAATACTTTAATTTGTTAGCTAATAAGTACAACCAGTAAGCCTTGAACTTGGAGGAGGTAACGCAATAAACTTTAAGAAACTTGTATGGTGAAGTACCATTTCATGATACTGATTTGACTCAGTATTGCATCAGCTGTTTTGTTGGAGGAAGGAAAAAATATTGTTCGTACACAGTCGTTTTTGAAGATACCTCACTTATCTGGCATCTTTTGTGAAAGAAGAATGAATGTTAAAGTAGTGACGTAGCTTGGGTACATGACCTAGCTCTATGCGAGCCAACTAGACTTTTCAGTTCTGAGCAACGCCCACAATATTGTTTAAATTGCAAATGTCAGGGTTCAATTTATATGCTTGTCTCTTGTTTCTTGTGCTTCTTAACTTGGCTCTCTAGGGGTTTCACTTATACAAACAAATATTACTTGATTCTTAAATTCTTAAATATTACAACTAAGAACAATTATACTTCAATACACATCAACTCGAACTCCAGATCTCATAGAATATAACAATGATATTTTAATATCCAATATAGCTCAAATAATGCACAATAAATATTAAACACTGCTTATTGTACTGATCCCTAGAAATCTACCTGTTTCATCAAAAATTTAATTGAAATCCGGATTTAATTTTGTTTATGATACCATATACATATGATACATATGTTTAACGACATTTGCTACAGTGGATGCGTGGTCAAGAGGCTTGGCTTGGCTAGCTATGAAGGGAGCTCGAGGTTCAACACCCAACTTGTGCAGAGTTGTGTTTACTGAGCACCTAAAGGCAGCACGGAAAAACCTCCCAAAAACCCCCTACACCCTACTGGTCCACAAAAGAGATAGTACCATAGCACTCTGAGCATGCATAAGCATGAAAGTAGTGCTATCTAAAAGCTATAATTTTTATTTTTATAATGTTTTTACTTAAGTATGTAAGCTTAAATTTATTTCAAATTAAAAAAATTCATTGTATATATATACTTTTTTTTTATTTACCATTACCTGCAGCCAAACACAGAAACTGTGAATAGTTCTTTTGAAAGTAGTGGAACACAAAGCAGTTCAAGCCGTGGAAGTACAAGTGACATCATTCAGATTATTAAAGAGAAACATGCACAGTTGAAAACTTCACACAACAGTGAAACTCTATTCAACACTCAAAGGTCTTTTATTTATCTAACTTTTGTTTTCTTTTTTAGGGGAAAAGTCATTGAAAATCATGTGTAGTCTGTCAATGCATCCGTCACATTTAAATGTAAAAAAACTAACATCTCAATTAAAAATGTGATTTCAACATGTTCTACATGTGTTTAAAAATATGTGCAACTACTACTTTTGGTTTTGACATTAAATAAATGCTCATTATGTTTTTAATACCTCAAGACTTAATTAAAAATGTTGCCGAAAGTGGTAATGGATGTAAGCACTCCACTACCTATAAAACGCTTCCTAATGGCATGCGTCTCTGGCGGATTAACCAGTAAGCTTCGGGTAGGAGGTGCTTCTTAGTTATGGCTGGCTACTCACTACCCAATCATGGGAAAGGCTTTGGGAGTCAACCCTGAGTTTGCTACACCCTGGCAGAACCTGCGACGCCGCTGACCCCAAACTGTATCAGCACTGTCATTCAGTTGGATACATATGTGTTGGCGTTTCCGACCACAGCTAATGCCCAGGCATTCACCTCATTTCCATAAGATGATCCATAGTTGCTTCGCAACTGAAGGAGGCCATATATATATATATATATATATATATATATATATATATAATATAATATAATATATAAATTAGATATTTATGCTAATAGCCAGAAACCAGAAACGTTTTGTAAAAAATATGTTTGAATTATGTAAAGATACATTTACACACATTTTTAAATACAAAAATGAATAGGAAGACCATGCTATTTAATAATTCATGAACAGCTACTACCTTAAATCATCAATTTGTCCATATCCTGTGTGCTTTGTTAATCTTTTTTTTTATCCTCTTGTTAACTGCTAAAAATATAATAAAAGACATAACAAAAAACAATAGACCTGCAAGAGTTGCCTATGAGTTTGTGTGAAAACACAAACTTCCTTTGTTATCTTGTTATATTGCTAAAAATAATAACTTAATTTGTACAAAACACTAACATACTAAGACTAATATTCTGCACTCACAATTGATTTCAAATGATTTGTAAAAAAAAAAAAAGTTAGGATCTTTGTATACATTCATAAAGATTGAAAACTTGTAAGTTTGTACCAGGTACAATGTTACATCTTTTATTATTGTGTTACTGTTTATGGGCTAGATGAAAGAATAGTGTTGGACTATTTGGGCTCAATTCATCAAGACCTGATAAGAAACTTAAACTGGCATGCAAAAGAAAAACAAAAGATGTTATAACTTCTGGAACATTTTATTTTTGGTACAAATGATTTCCTATCATTTAAGTTATTAAAATCTGGAAAGTGAGAATTAAAAAAAAAGATTGCATCATAAACAATTATAGATTCATTTTGATGTGTCATCCTGTGCTTAAGCCGTAGTTAGGCTGTAAGACATTAATCACCAATGGTCTGTTACTAGCAGCTATTAAATTTTAAACTATTTCTCTTATAGTACAATTAAAGACAAGAGAAAAGAGACCTTTCTAGAGGAGGAATCTGTAGTGAAGGATTCTCATCAGAATTTAAAGAGTAAGTAATAAAGTTATTACCACACGTTTCCAAGGGTAGGTTAAGGAATCTAATGCTTGGTGTGGCTAAATTGCCGCTAAATGGTAGAAAGCTGTTGGCTGCCGATCTTGAGTATCATAACCATTATCTATTCCATTAAGAGATTTTAGACATATTCTTAGTCTTAGGGCATTCTTTGGTCCATGCAGCTCATATGGTAGCCTGACAGATGAGAAAAAGTAGATCAGATTTCTCTTATGGTGGTCCCTCATTACCATCATAGATCATTAACAAAAGAAAATAAGTTGTTCATAGTGTTCATAGCTAGGATATTATGGAAACTTCTTTCTTTATGTTTTTTTAAATTTGCATATTTCTTAATTCAGAAACTACTAGTAACAAAGAAGCTTTGACATGTTCGACAGATGATACCTTGAGTAAAGATCAACACTTAAAGTCTGTCATGAAAAATCAGGAAGATCAACGGTCAGTCCAGATCGTCTTAGAAAAGTGTGATTCTCAGCTCTCCAAAGGGGTTAACTGTTTGTCTGACAAAATCATTAGAACACACACAAAGCAAAGACAATCTAGCTTACCTAAAACTAAGGTATGTCTTATGAATAACAAAAATGTTTAATTCCCTCACAAATTATTCTCAGGATTAAAAGTTTTGTTTGTAATTGAAGTTTGGACAATTAATTTATCAGTTGAAAGAAATAAATGGGACAAAATATCTCAGTATGATCTTAGAGTATTGTCAGTTTTGTCTAAACTTATCTTCTAAAAGTTGTTCTTTTTTTTTTTTTTTTTTTTCAATCTTTCTGAGATCAATTTATACACACAAAAAAATGGCACCTAAAATTTGTGATTAACTAACCATCTGTTTAGCAAAATAGTTATTGATAGAAATCAACACTGTTTGGTTTGTATAACATAGGAACTGTTAAATGTATCAGATTTGACTCATGAACCAACTAACCTTCAAAGGCCTTGGAAAAAACATTCTTTGTTTCTTTGCTTTGCAGCTGTCTTTTTTTTTACAACTTCAACTTACTCTGTCTGTCTGTCCATCTATCTGTCTGGTAAAAAGTTTGAACATGCTTTTTCTCCCATTTTCAGATCAAGTTAAAAGTGTGCACAATTATTCATTTAACCTGACAAAACATGAATCAATCCAAAAAATAAAACAGTTAATTAATTTTTGGTGATTAATTTTTTTGATTGATATTAAAATAAGATAAGATAATTTTTATTGATCCAATCAAATGGAAATTCAGTTTGACTACAATTGACAAACAACCTCAGCATAACTACTGTACAATAACAAGATAGATGCATATTCGAACAACATTCCCACACGAAACACATACACACTCATAACCAGCACCTTATAAATAGACTTCTTGTACTTCTCGATGACAATAGATGATTTTGTAACACTCTGACTGAAAGTGGGATGAAGGAGTTTTTAAATCTTTCTGTTTTAGTCCTAATGGAAAGGAGACGACCACTTTGTTCAGATAAGGGGAATAAATGCTATGAATCAATAAAAAAAACAACTAATCAGTTAATTAATTGTTGGTGATTAATTATTTTGATTGATATTAAAATAAGGGGATTAAATGCTACTTAAATGAGAAATGTGGATGTATATATGGATTTAATCCCCTTATTACATTTTCACATTTTTTTATTATCCCTTTTCCCTTTCTCTGATTAAGTTGAAATTTTACAAAATTATTCACAGTTGATGACAATACATGAATAATTTCCAAAAAATTAACCTTAAGTTAGTTAATCAATTAGTGCAAATTAATTTTTTGTTTTATATACCAGAAAGGGAGCTTAACCCTGCCATTTTCAGATAAATGGCAGTAATTAGCAGTTCTTTCCCTTGGATAAGCTTTCTTTTTTTTTTAAGTATTCTTTTTTCTTTGCTTGTTAATATGTAGTTATACTACTGCTATACAGATCATGTTATCATAGACCATTCCTACTTGTTCTTACTCATTAGAAAGAAGATGACTTCAAACTGAGTAGTAAAATCAATGATGACAATGTTTTAACTGACTGGATCATTAAGCCTGTCCCTGGATGTAGAGGTGTATGTGTTGAAGGCCAGAAAGTGTATGTGTTTTTCAGCTCTTCTACTTATCTTTTCATAAAAAAAAAATTGAAGTTCCATAATTTTGTAATACAACTGTAAACTCTCTTTTGAGTGTTCTACTTATTTATATTATCATTAGTATTTTTACTGGCATTGAATTATGATTTAATATGTGTAAAAAAAAATTTACATGCTAAGGTAAAGTCTAAAAAAAAAGGTTACAAAAACAGTTTGTGTGGAAATACAAACTCAAAATTGGCCCCCCAAGTGGTCCTGCCAGGCAGGTAAAAAGGCAGGTTTCAACATTTTCAGAAAGTAAACATTTTTTGTGTGTAAATGTAGTAGTTAGTATGACAGAACTTACATAACTTAGCAATACATTTGTAAAAAAAAATATTTTTTTACAAAAGATCTAAAATCATTTGCATAAATGTGTTCAAAATATGATAAATAGTCATCTCCCCTACTAAAGTGCCCCAGTGTTTGTTACTATTAATAGTGAATAGTTGTAAAAGTGGTGTGTTTTTATGAAAAAAACTGCTTTCATACGTAATTTAAAAAATTAGATTTTTTGCTTTCAGAAAAGAAAAAAAGTAACCGTTGCATCAGAACTTTGGATGGACTAAGATATTATGATGTCGGATTTTCACTTTTTTTTCTAGTTTACCAGATGGACGGATGGACATACATTCCACACAAAACTTATAGCATCTTTTCCCCTTTCGTAGGCCGCTTAAAATACAGCATAATGGAGCCACAGTAGTGCCAATTTGGTTTAAAATATAAACTCCTGAAAAATCCTTTGTTCTTCAACTTATTTGTCTTGGTTAAAGTTATAATAAATAATAAGGCTTGTCAAGTCTGAAGATTAGTGAAAAGTGCAGTATTTTCCGTGGCTGTTAATTTTAATAGCATTTTATTCATTTTTAAATAACACAAATAGACTAAATTGTGACAAAACTAGTCCTTTGGTGAATTAATTAATTTAGAAAAGACAAAATCTAATAAACATTTTTATTTGTATGTACAATTTGGACACATCTTATTTAGTTGGGGGGGGGGGGATATACTGAATGAAATCTTGTTCAAGTAATTGTTGCTGTCAAAGTAGCTCTTTTCAAGCTAATGCATAGAAGTGACTCATAATTTTCAACCAAAGTCTGTAAATTTGACAAGACCAAATAGTTTTTTTTTTTTTACCTCTTTGTTGTATGATTTGTCTACCTCTATATATACCCCAGTGGTATGCAGGACTATTGGCACAGTACAGCCATTGCTGAAGTGAGAAAACCTAAAGTTGTTGTGACTACGACTGGCTCTGTCTACAAGCTGAAAGGAAAGATAAATAAACTGTGTACCATTGACAATGGTATGTCTAAGTTTTTCTAGCATGTCAGTTACAAAATGAAGTCATTCTAGAAAATGTTACATCAATTAAGGACTACTGGAATGCTGTTTTTTTCAAAGTAGTTTTATTATATTTACAAGTTTAGTGAGTTACTGATTTCAACATCAGTGAATTTAGTTGTTTCTTTTAACTTAGGATTTCCTCCTGGTATAAAGTGTTGACTTACAGACTATTTTGAACCTAAAAGAAAATGCACCTCTGGTGGCTAGTAAAAGCTTGTTAGCCAAGAGTGTAGATCTATTTCCATTGGGTTTAGTTCTATTTCCATTGGGTTTCCCTCTTTGTACATGCCCTAGTTTTAAGAATTTTTTTTTAAACAGACCAAGGCCTAAAGTTCTATTCATCTTTTTAGATTGATATTGGACTTTGTTAGGGTACTTTCAGTAAAGGTAAGCAAATAAAGAAAAAAACACTCTCTATTTCATACTTTTAGGATGAAGAGACAGAGTTTTGGTCACCATAGCTTACATTCCCAAGTTTAGAAACTAAAGTTGTGTTTATATTGTTGTTTTAAATTGTATAGGAGACTAACAACCATAACCTTGTCAAATGTGTACACATATATTATTATGATTAATGTTGTATTTACACAAAATGTTGGAAAATAAATTTTAAAGTAACTTCAAATTTTGTTTCAATGGATTATGAGTTCTATTTCTTTATGCTAACCAAATTACTGTTTGTTTTTTTTTTAAATAGGATTTACACAAGAAATAGCTGAGGCTTTTGCTGCTGGATTTCCTAAGAATTGGAGAGAACTAATACAAGAATATTTCATCAGCATAGAAAAAAGGTACATATATAGATCAATTTAGATAGACTTACAACCTTTTGATAAAAGTGAATATATGAGAGCCAGAAATAAATTATTTTTCTTAAAATTTGATAAAGAATTTGATATTTTTTCCAATACAGACATTGATTTATGATATAAATTGAAAGTACTTTCTTTCTTTAAAACTAATTCAATGGCATGTTAGAAATATAAGAAGCAAAAAGTTATTGGCTGTATGTCAATATGGTTTTCTCAATTTCATTTCATTATACACCATTAGATATCTTGAAGTAAATACATTTTAATAGCAGAAGCTGTTTCTAATGTGTTTAAAATCTTTTGTCATTGCAAATCTTATATCTACTCACTGTAGAACGAAGAAGCCACACAGTGGGTATAAAAAATGGCGTCCCCCAAGGAGGAGTCCTATCCCCTGTACTTTTCCTAATATTCATAAACGATCTAAATCAAAACCTACCAAGAAAAGTTAAAAGCAGCATGTATGCAGATGACCTTGCCTTAATTAGCACAGAAGAATATGTAGGAACATCGAAATTTCGATTACAAGAAGCTCTTGATAAACTCAATAATTGGTCCAAAGACTGGGGCATGCCCATCAACACAAAAAGACAACATATACCATATTCTCACTGTCAACAAAACAACAAACAATAACATTAACATTAGATAAGGAAGCTTTAGAAAAAAATGACAGCCCTACATATCTTGGAGTCACCTATGACCCGAGACTAACCTGGAAAAACCAAATAGATAAAACACAGAGTAAAGGCATCCAGAGACTATCCCTCTTGAAAAAATTAGCTGGCACAGATTGGGGAGCTAATCACAACATCCTGAAAAAGACTAGAATATGGTGCCACAGCATGGGGCTCAGCAGTCCAAACCAACCTAAGAAAAATAGACAAGGTTCAAAATATTGGTCTAAGGATAATGACAGGAGCAATCAAAACAACACCCATAAGAGCTATGGAGGAAACCGCTGCCCTGATCTCTCTGGATGAAAGAAGAGAAATAAAAATCCTTTCCCAATTCACTAAATTGGAAACCTTGGAGAGGCACCCACTCAGAACAAAAATCCACAAAACTGGCACAAAAAAACGTCTCAAAAGGACCAATTTCATACAGGAATCTCTAAACCTAAAAAAGAACCACAGCTTGAAAAAATTACTCTGGAATCCTCGATACACTATAATGAATCTCCACCCTGGGACAAAAGCCCTCTTCCTACAATAAGGGACCATATTGAAAACATAAAAAGAAAATCTGATTACAGACCAACAGAGCTCAAAGAAATAGTGAACTGTTTTCTACATACCAATTACCCTAGCAATCAGTGGATCAGAGTTTACAAGGATGGCTCTTCCCATAAAGCCACCACAAATGGAGGAGCTGGAATACTTATCGAATGGCCAGATGGAGGAAAACTAGAAAAATCCATTGCAACTGGAGAGCTCTCTGACAGTCACAGAGCAGAAAGGGAAGCACTAGCACTAGCTGCTACCATGCCACTAGCAAATCACCCAAGTTCCCCTCACAGTCAGATTGTCTTTCTAACAGACGCGAAAACAACCCTCCAAAGCTTGCAAAACTCTGATTCCTCTTATATTAAAAACCTCAGAACAGCACTTACAAAGCTCAACAACAACAGCAAAAAAAAAAATATTATTCAATGGATACCAGCTCATATACAACTAGCAGGAAATGAGAAGGCTAACACACTCGCCAAGAGTGGGAGAACAAACTCACAAGTAAACTCTGCACTCTATCCAGAAGAAATGAAGAAATTAATTGTAGATAAATAAATGAGAAATGGACGAGCTCCCATCCAAATCACAAGAAAGATGACGCTTACTATAAGCTTTCCCGACAAGACCAACGTCTAATCTTTCGACTCAGGACCGGACACAACAGAATGCGACAACACATGCACCGGAAGCTCAAAATTGGAACCAGTGAAATCTGCCCATGTGGGGTATCACCAGAAAATGCAGACCACGTCCTCCAAAACTGCTCTCTTTACCAAGAGGCCCGTATAAGACATTGGCCCCAAATCACCCCAATAGAAAGAAAACTATATGGAGAGCTCCCTGATTTGGAAACCACTGCGCAGTTCATCTCATGTATTGGTCTAGTCATATGAACACTCCAACATAACAATGAGAACGATGAAGAAGAAGAAGACTGTGTGTCTGTCTGGTTTCTACATGTTATTTCTCCCATGCTCATTCTTGGATCACATTGAAATTCAACACAATTGTTTATTGTCCCTGAGAAAACAAGAATCAATAAAACAAAATCAACCAGATAGTTAATTAATTTGTGGTAATTAATTATTTTGTTTGGTATACTACTTTTTTTGAGAGATGTGGCAGTAAATATAAATTTTTTCCCCTTATCATTTTTTTTTCTCCCATTTCCCATTCTCTGATCAAGTAAAAATTTTGCTTAATTAGTTGAATACAACACATGAATCAATAAAAAACCAATTAATTAATCAATTAGTGGTAATTAATTTTGTTTTGTGCAGAAAAAGGGAATTTAATCCTGCAGTCTTATTGCCCTGACTTTAGCAATTCTTCCTATTATATAAGCTTTTGTTTTTAAAAAAGATTTTTAAAGTATTTTGCTTGTTTTTAAAGATGTTGTCAAATGTCTTAATAATTTCTTATATAGTCCTTATAAATATATATATATAACTCTCACTCCAGCAATACCTTTTTAATTCCATATGCTAGGGCTTAGGCTGGAACTCACATTTTTTGAGTTATTTTAGCTTGTTGCATGAATGAGCTAGGAGCTGGTAGAGTTGAAATCTCTTATTAACATGAATGACTAGATGAACATGCTTCTTGTTAACCCTTTAAATATTCTTTATCCATTGATTATCCAGAATTT
The DNA here is from genome assembly GCF_947242115.1 of Biomphalaria glabrata. Taxonomy (NCBI): domain Eukaryota; kingdom Metazoa; phylum Mollusca; class Gastropoda; family Planorbidae; genus Biomphalaria; species Biomphalaria glabrata. The sequence goes on from NC_074713.1 coordinate 36,600,829, forward strand.
ATGAGATGAGCAAAAAAGCAAAAGTTTGTATTGTTGAGTTTGACTCATAGCAATTTTTTTTTATTAATTTGTTTTTCCCTGGATCCAGTTGTGAGAAAGACTTTATTTACCAATTGTTAATAGGATGCTTTGTTTTAGTTTAATATTAGGCAAAAACATGATTAGAGTATTTTAAACTGCAACAAGAGTCCATTACATTGGCACACTTGGTTTTCTCCTTAAAATTACTTTCACATCTTTTGTAATACTGGTACTGGCATAAGTTTTCTTACTACAATCAATGCTAAAATCTTCCCTGTCTTTGCTTTTTGTTAATTTTATCCATTCTGTCTTCCGTTGGACTAGCAGTGGGACACCAAGAATTGATGAAGGGAATACTGTATCACTATGGCATAATGGACACATTTGAAGGCATTGGTCTCATTTTCCATTGTTTTTCTTACAATGCCCTTTACTCCTTTATAGTTGTTATTAATATGTATTGTTTTGATATACCCTTCCAGTATTTCCTTCCACGAAGAAGTCCCCATCAAAATGAAGAAGTTTGGTCGTAAAAGTTCACCACTTGCTGACAAGAAAACTAACAGTGAAGACATCATTGGAAAAAGTAAGTATGGAACTCTCTTCACTTGTCCAAATGTCTAAGCCAGTAATGTCTTTATTAGAAGCTAAATATGTCCATGGTTATCATAAATATATATATATATCAGACCTGCCTACCGTTACGCAAAATGCGTATTCGTTACGCAAAATCTCCAAAAAAATTACCGTCAGTACGCAAATACGCATTTAACCCGTCGCGTTACGCATTTCGTATCCCCCCTCCCTCTCTTGACTAGCTTATGAGCGGTCACAGAGGTCACGCTAAGCCGTCCTGTTGGGGGGGGGGGCAGAAAAGGTGGGGGAACACATTGTGTCCAGAGCTATACGTTGATTGGTTCTTAAAAGCAATTAGATTTAGTCTAGTAATGAAGAACGCGAGAGTGAGGGAGTGGCGGGTTGGTACTGTCAGTTAGCTGATACACCAACGTGACTTTTTTTTTTGTAAGTTCATTAGTAGAAATTAATTACATCTATGTTGAATCCCTGATTCCCGTATTCATTTGTATAGAAAAAAATATCAAAGTGCTATCGATTCAAAACACATTGAGTGACATTGTAGATATCTAATCTAGATTAGGTTTTTGCAATAGAACTTTTTAATAGCAGGAAAATGCACTGTAGATACCTCAGAATATGCATTTTGTTGGCTTTCAATATCAGAAATAGTGCTATGCGGCGGGGCTTCGCCCCGCACTGGGGGAGCTCCTAGCGCTCCACCAGACCCCCTTGCTAGTAATTTTATGGAAACAGCTTGACGGCAAATGCGCCGAACGGCGCGGGAGAGTCTAAGTCAGTAAGAATAGCACATTAGGTTTTTGCAATAGAACTTTTTAATAGCAGGAAAATGCACTGTAGATACCTCAGAATATGCATTTTGTTGGCTTTCAATATCAGAAATAGTGCTATGCGGCGGGGCTTCGCCCCGCACTGGGGGAGCTCCTAGCGCTCCACCAGACCCCCTTGCTAGTAATTTTATGGAAACAGCTTGACGGCAAATGCGCCGAACGGCGCGGGAGAGTCTAAGTCAGTAAGAATAGCACATTAGGTTTTTGCAATAGAACTTTTTAATAGCAGGAAAATGCACTGTAGATACCTCAGAATATGCATTTTGTTGGCTTTCAATATCAGAAATAGTGCTTGGCGTCGGGGCTTCGTCCCGTGCTGGGGGAGCTTCTAGCGTTCCCCCAGACCTCCTTGCTAGTAATGGCGTGGAATCTACAATTTTTCTAATGGAAGAACCTATTCTAGGGCACAATAAACGTCTTCCGAAAGAATGAAGGGTCAAAATGTAATAAAGATTATGTCACACACACACACACATAAATACATATAAAAAAAAAAAAAAATCCTGGCTACGCCAATGATAATATATATATATATGACAAAATAGTGGATCACATAAGTGTTACGCATTCTGGTGCCAAAATACGCATTTTGACCATCAGCGTTATGTTACTTTTTTTGGTAGGCAGGTCTGATATATATATATATATATATTCTGTCTATGTTAAATGTTGCCTGTTCCTTAAGTCTTATTTCTGATCAAAGAAAAATCTGTTGTCTAAAATACAAGCAACTTTAGGAAGCCTTATAGGGATCAGTACATTAAATATTACATCAGTTCATGTCGCCTCCCTTTTATATTCATGCCCCCAACAGGTCAACACAAGAGATTTGGAAGCGAGGTTGAGAGGCTAAGTACGCTTGAACTTAGCTTGGCTACTTATGAAAGAGGCTTGAGGATCGACACCCGACTCGAGCAGAGTTGTGTTTACTAAGTGCCTAAAGGCAGCACAGAAAACCTTCTTCCAGATACCCCCTACCCCCACTAGTCCAGGAATGAGATTGGACCATAGCGCTCTGAGCATGCTATAAGCATGAAAGTAGCGCTATATAAAAGCTATAATAATTATTATTATTATTATTATTATTGTATTTTTACTATTACTTTTGTGAAAGTTTGTTGTAATGCATAATTTGTTTTTATCAACGAATTCATCAGCAATGATTATATAGTAGCCTAACAAATGTTTTCCTCTTGGGTCAAAGAAAAATGCCTACTTTTGTTTCTACCAATAATATTGAAAGTATTCAGTGTGATTCAAAAGTGTGCTATTAATTTTGACTTGAATTACTTCCAATAGACTCACTTTGAAAGTAATTTGAGACAAAACTCCTGACTGCTTCATAGACAGCTTTTATGACATGCCCAAATCATATTCAGCCTCTCCCCTTGTTCCTCAGCCATAATGACCAAACATGGACTTATTCAGCAACACATCAATGTCTCAGATATGGTGGTCACCAGGAGTGGTCGTGTCTCTCTTCCTCCTTTAGCCAAGTGGGTCGGTCAGTACTACGTGAAAGATCCAAAGTCTAATGCAATAAAAGTGGGATTTAATACAAAAACAGCAGAGAAATTCATTATGAGCCAGACGCAAAACATTTTGAAAATGCCTAAGGTATATTTTCATGAATCATATAGTAGCATGGAGAGGCATTTTTAAAGGAAAAATTGTACTCACTTATTTATATGTTCATTTCCATAGTTAATACGGTAGATGCCTACTAGTAAGCATATCTGCTCCAGCTTCAATGGATATGAAACATTTTGGAATTATAAACTCATTGTGTTGATTCAATAATCAAGTGAACTTGATTTCACCTTCTCAGTGATGGGAATTTTCAGTTCTCATTCATTTTGCCTAACAAGAAATCAGAATTGTCCCCAATATTTCTAAAAAAAAAGATACAACTAAATTTTTCTAATTTTTTTAAAAGAAAAAATTGATTTTATTATATTCCCTTTAATGAAGAATGCGAAATAGGACTTGATTTCATTTCCACATACACACATCCGATGTTAGTCTATTTACAATCCTATCTTTTTGTAAAAAGAAATTAGCATTGGTAATAAAATGTTTCCTTCCAGATGAAGAGATGAAGAAGACATTGATGGGAATTGACTTTGCAATGCTAATTTCTTTTTACAAAGTTTATATAAACTGTGTCTGTCTGGTACTAACTTTGTAAACATTAGTTCTCCCACTTCTCATTCTCTGATCAAGTTGAAACTTTGCCACAATTATTCATTGTCCCTAACAAAATATGAATCAATAAAAATAAATAGAAATATTCATAATAAAATCAGTACTAAGGAATATGTTTCTTACATAAACGTTAATGCACAAAAAAATAAAAAAAAAAGATGTCTAAATAAATATGTGTGCTTGTATTTTTGCCTTCAATTAAAACCTTTAGAAAAGAATGGTACTCTTTTTTTTTTAATTATATTAATTTATTATATAACGGAAAATTTTAATTACCGTAAAGTTTAAAAAAACAATTAGAGTTTAAAAGTTAGATCTAGTAACCAATGAAATAGAAACGAAATTGTCGGAGTTTTAAGAAACATTTGACCGTATAACTATTTCATAGTGTAAAATACATGCTTGACTAACCTTGCTGATGTGCTATTTTTTATCTGACCACTAAAATTAGACCATAGCGCACTATAAGCATGAAAGTAGCGCTATATAAAAGCTTTAATTATTATTATTATTATTTTCTTAACCATGATGCTTTCTCTGGAAAAAAGTAGGGGGAGAATGGGGCTGGGTAAAAAATGTTCCATTGTTTTTTAATCGTTCCTTAGTTATTGAGAGAAAAAGCAATCCCTCTTTTAAATTGTATTAAGGAGATATTGTCTTTTTACAAAAATAATTGTAATGTTTTTCTTATTTCTTTTTTTTAAAATTGCTTTTGAAAGCTCCTCCCATAACCCCCCCCCCCCCCCCCCCCCCCCCCCCCCCCCCCCCAACTGGTCCACACAAGTGATTTGACCATAGTGCGTTGTGCATGCTAAAAGAATGAAATTGAATAAACAAAAACAATTGGTAAAAATATTTCCAATCACACAAATTTATTATTGTTATTATAAATCTATTACAAATTAATTACATGACTGAGTCAAAATAGTTGATACTCTTACACTTAATGTAAGCTTTGTTTTTAAAAAGTTTTTTATTTTACTTATTTATTATTTTTTTCAGTCTCAGCAGAAAAAAATATTTCATAAAAGTTTATCTAATAGCCTAAACAGCCCAACAAGTCTCAGTCCTCAGAGTCAAGAAAACATAAATAGAACATTTCCAGATGCAACAGCTCAAGTCAGAACAAACAAAGAACTTAAACCACAAGAAAAAAGATTATCATCAGACCAGCACAAACAAAACAGTCAGTCAGAGGAGCTACTTCTAAAAGATGTCAGTCAAGTGCAGCATGTAAAACCTGCTAAGAAAACAAATAGAAAAGAGACGTCTGCAAATGAAGAACAAATGAATTCAGAAAAGGATGATAAAGAAGTTCCTAAAAAGGGAAAAAGAGGGCGGAAAAAAAAAGTGAGCATGCCAGATAATTCTTTATCAAAGGAAAATGTAGGAATGGAAAAATCTGGCAGGATCCCCAAAGTAGCAACTACCAAAACAGTTTCCCCAGATCTTAGTGACAAACACCAGGCTGTGAAATCCAAGAAGCGTAAATGTCCTAATAGTACTGTTCAACAGGATGTGGCCAGTAAAAAGGTCAGAGTTGATGATGAAAAGAATGATAATGCCTGGTCTGAAAGTGAAACAAAATTATTTCACCAGTAAGTGATTTATAAGTACTTGAGCTTTTTGGTAGATTATTTTCATTTGAACATTCATCACTCTCACATAATTATTACTTAATAATAATAACAATAAGGCTTGTCTTCAAGTCCGAAGATTAAAGAGGAATGCAGTCATTTATGTGGCAACAGTCCCAACTGTGACTACATATTTTGCAACATCCAGCACGGACCTTACTGTTGTCCACCAGTGGTCGATTTAGGGAAATGGTGTTTTTAGAAAGTTATTTTTTTCTAATAACATATTTTCACCCACAGTTACTTACTATCAATAAAATTTAGTTCATGATGATCTAAGTAGTTTCAACATCAAAAGGCATCTGTAGAGAACATCTTGAATTCTCAAAAAATATATGCTACATGAAAACAGTGTTTCTGATGTTATAGTACTCTAGTCCATCTAGTGAGGACCCATTTAAATTGTGTAGGAAACTGGAACTAATTTAGAGGCATTCTTTTTGTGAATCTGTGTCTCATGTTACATGTATTTATGAAATTAGGTCTATATGATTTTGAAACTCTCTTGTTTAACACATTCTCACTTCCTCTCCCCCCCCCCCCCCCCCCCCCCTTTTAATCAAATTCCATGCCCACAAGAAAGAACCTTGTCAAATTTTTAATGAATATTTTATTACATTCCTTAAACAATTTTGGAATTAATTTTATTCATGTAGTGACTATTTAAATTAATGAACTGCCTTCTTTTTGTTCTCCAGAGCTCTGCAAAAGATCAGCAGTGATGAGTCCTGTTACTGGAATAAAGTGTCTGAGTTTGTTGGTACTAGGTCTGACTTGGAGTGCCAGGAGTTTCATGCCAACTACTTGGAAACTTTGCCCAGATCTAAAGGAAACCACACAAAGAAAAAGAAAGAACAGCAGCTCAAAGTTAAGAGTAAGTCTTAATAGATTGCGTAGGACGTAATCATCTTCTTTTTTGAAGTAACGTCTGTATTATATAAGATAGATAAGTTTGAACATATAAACTGTGGTCTTGGTGTCTCCAAACATTAATTTTTCTTGTATCATCAATGAATTTTTTTAATGATTAAAACTTGTGTACACATTTCTGACATGCATTCATTATCATTGTTTCAGCACTTAGCATTGATGTTTAACTGCTGCCTTCTCACTGGAGCTTCTTTATTTAGTGTAGTGTATGTTGTTTTGTTGAGAGATATACTAAATAGGACCTTTCTTTGACTAATAAAAAGCTTACAGCTTTCGTGTTTGTCCTGTCTCTCTTAAGACTGAACAGATTTGGGAACGGGTCTGAGTGGGCCAATTGACTGCTTACCTCTGGGTCAGGACATGCAAACACTACTGATCAGAAAGATTATTTTTTTGGGAATCTGGAAGGTCATCGAGTGGTCTGTTCTCCTTGTCTCATGTTGTTGCTAGCTGGAGTTGTCAAATCAGGTCGCCGTGCTCAGAGCTATTATTTCAACACATTTAATTATTTTGTATTATTCAAAATATTCTACCAAGTGCTGCCATGTTACCTGGTTGCATTGTTTCAACTCTTTTTGTTCAGAGAGGCAGAAAGGGGAGCCAATCAGAGGAGGTAAAGGTACATTGAAGAGGAAAAAAGACTTGAGAGCTTTCCTGGATGAGCAGAATGAAGGCTATGAGGATGATTTGTTTGAGAGTACACCCATGGTGAAGAAAATCACCAAATCTTGTGTAAGTCAATATCTAGTCAGTAGAGAGATAAGGTGATGAGCGGGACATAGGGCTTTGGGAAAAATTGCCTTACCATAAAGTTTTAGCAGACCTCATATTATGCTCAAAGAGAAGTTGTCCAGCCATAACAACTTGAAACAAATAAAATACAATCTTTAAGTCCTGATGAATTTGTTGATATTTATGGTTAGTCCTAACATGTTGCCAAATCTGATTGTCTTTTTTTCGTCAACAGAATTAGTATTTATGGGTTCCAGAGAAGGAGATTATTAGGTTGCAGTAAACACTATTTTTTTTATGAGACTTAGATTTCTATAATTGGCTACTCAAGTTATATCAAAAAACTAAATTTATTAAAATAGTCAAAAGCTCATTTGATGTTCTTAATGAAAAAGAAATTGAATAGTCCAAGCAACACTAGACAGTGTAATTGTAATGTTTAAGGTTATAAAACAACAAAGACACGTTTTATTTGGTTTTATATTTTTCTGTTTCAGCTAAATTTTGATTTCAGTAAAAATGATTCTGAGTTATTTGGACCTAATCATAAGTTCTTCACCCCTGTTGCTGGACGCAGTGGTCTAGACACCCCAGGCACTAGAATAAGGGCATCCATAGCTTCTGTTAGGAAAGAGCCTATGGATTCTGTTGACCTCATGGAGGATACGCCAATTTCTTCTAAGTAATTGCATTTTTTTGTACTGATGTGGGGCTTGGGATTGAGTACATAAATCAATTAGTTGTCTATTAATAGTAGCTGTAGTTGGAATGCCATTGGAGACAAGGAAGATTGTAACTCAAGCTGAGTTTTGTTGCTGAGCTCTGACAGAGAGAAATCTTTTCTCAAATAATCTGTTTTCTCTATGTCCCCATAAGAAATTGGACTTGAGCATGCTGGTATGGCGACATGTCATTACTGTCCATACAACCAATAGTTCCATAAGTATGCTAATCATCCAATCATAACTGTAGATACAACATATAATACCAAATGTATGTGTTACTGGCAAACTGAGAATTGGATGCATTCTATAGTATGCTTTTTTGAGCATTACCTCTCAATTACCTACTTTGCCGAGACATTCTATGGAATGACTAGAACTGCTTTAGGCTATGTATTAAATGTCCAAATTAAAAAGATATTTATAGATAAATTATTCACCATTTAATAAGAAATATGAAATGAATAACAGGCAATCTGAACATATAAAATATGTTTGATATCTTTATTCATTTTTTTTTCATAAAAAAATTAAAGCAACAAATATTTCAAAAAGTAAAAAATCAATAGCAAAAAGACATTTTGATTAGTTTTTACTAGATCTAACGAGATTATAAATAGACATTAAAAGATTCATAAGTATTTCACATGTCATTGATAAGTTTCTAATTAAACTGTCTACACATTAAAGTAGTACAAAGAATGCTTACTACCCACAGTTGTAAGCTGTGCTTGCTAACTTCATCTAGTATTTGTCTTCCAGGAGACATAAAGCTGATGTTGTCATTAAAAAAATCAATGATAGAAAAAAGAAAGTTGTACCTGTACCTGCTACTGATAAGGTGAGATAACTTTTTATTGTATCAATAATTAAACTTAATTTGTTTTTATCAATAATTAAACTTGATTTGTGTCATTAGATTAAAGATTGTAAACTTTACTGTATTCTTTTCTGTTATACACTAAGTCAATAGATGAAATGAATAGGTTTGTGTTACATCACATAGAAACCTGGTGAAAATCTGATCATTTTGGATGTGCAAAAAAATTATGTCAGAAAACATTGATTACTAAGTTGTTAATGAAAATGAAATAATATATTCATTTTCTGTAAATCATAACACATATCAAAAAATTGTCAAAACCATTGGAGTCTCCCTTTAATACTTCATTAATTTCACAAATATGTAGATCTGTGATTCAAAAGCTCATTGACATAAAACAGTTAAAAAAAAAAAAAGAATAAATGAGATTGTACAGGCATGTTATGCTAGCCTTACAATCTTAACTCTCCATTTTACATAACAAATAAATGTTGAGGGAAGTGTGGTTGAGGAGTTTGACTTATGACTCGAGCAGAGTTGTGTTTGAGTTCCTAAAGGCAGCAGGAAACTTTTCCCTTTCTTTCTTTCATTATGATGCCCCCCACCTAAAGTGCTGTAATGGTAAAAATATCTGTTCACAAACTGGTTAGAACATTTTTATATATTTTTTTTAACGAAATGAACGCTCTAGTTTCTTGTAATTATGTTTGTGAATTAAAAGATATAGACCTGATTGTCAATGACCTCATTTCATTTCTTTTGGTAAGTCTTTGAATTTCAGAACAATATTAATAAAATATGACTTGATACATTGAGTGTGGGGGGGATGTTTCTTGTCTTTATTGAATGATTATATACCGGTATATGGATTTTAGTATTTGTTTCTTAACATTTCAGATGGAAACCACTTCTACCGTAGATTTGGAGTGGAGTGCCTTACCTGTCAAGTCTCTGTTTACACCTGAGGCTAAGCCCAGCATCTCTATTGATAAGGATGATGATGATGAGGGGAAACATCTTTATTATTGGGATGATGACGACTGAGACTTCCAGCTATGAGACTGATTAAATAGTTCTGGGGACATTTATATTTGACACAAACCCAGGAAAATTAAGCACATCTTTTTATTGTAATCATAATTTTTATTAGTGTGTATATTTATAGGACTTTTAATCCAAAGCTGAAACAACTCTTTAAAATATCTTGATTGGTTACCATTTTAGTATGTCATGCTACATCACTATGCTGTGGTAGCTCTGCCAATACATGACACAACATCGCTCAGGCAGATTCTTATTCAGAATGAAAGTCCACCAAATTCTGCTAGGCGTTTGATGTCAGTTTGGGTAAATTCTCAATCACTGACCACAGAACATTTTTAAATGTACGCCCTCTTCAGTGTGGACTTCACAAGGAAACATTTTAAAAAGTATGGACATTTTAGAAAAATTATAAACTTGACTAGCCAATTGAGTCTGATCTCAAGTAAATGAAGGCTTTTTATTCATGTTTTTAAGACTTCAATTCATAGCAAGGACTAAGAAGTGCTTGTCCTTTTTGGATATTACAGTGGTTTATCATTTATACTAGCATTAACTATTAGCAAGAGAAGAAGTTTGAATAAGACGAAAATTATTTTTGGTATGAATAAGGGGAACAATCTTTGTTTACATTGTTATATGACTAGAATAAACCAATGCATAGAATGGTTGTATATATGTAGCATAAATAAGCTAAGTAATTAAATTTTGACAGAATTTAATTATCAAAGGCCATTAACAGAGAATAATCACAACAAACATGAAGTTTATGTGTAATTGAAATGATCAAGTTGTTGACTTATCTTCAAACTTAAATTTGTGATGAGCTTTAATTACACTTCAAAACATTATTCTATACATAAAATGCTCTGATTTAATCTAGTAGAAACTTTTTACTAACTAAAACAATACTTAATGAAATCTAAACAGAACCTGCTCATTACATTTACTGTCGATTTGTTCATAATCACTAAAGGTTACTTGGCCATGTGTGATAAATATTTTTTTGTTCAAAGCAGCTTCACCTTCTTGTTAAATCTATGCTAGAGAGAGAACAAATTTGTTCTATTGGTGAGGTTAGATACTAATGTACTTTGCATTCAGTTAATAACTAGAAAAAAAAAATTTTGCTAGCATTGACTAGTGCTACAAGTGATGTTGAAAATGTAGATTTCAATGTTACACTAAAAAGAAGCATTTTTAAAAATAGTTTTTGAAAACTCGTGTTGGGTTTCATTTTTATTTAATTTTTTGAAAGACTATTTTCAATTTTTTTAGCTATATCTTTAAAGTGTTTAACTATGATGAAGATTTTTTAAGCTTAGTTACGTGTTTGCAAATAAAGTATCTTGAAAATTTGTTCACGTGAATGCTCTGGGTTTAAAAACAACAACAAATAATGTCATTCTATTTGTTGCCTTCTCTACTTAGACTTCCCAACCTGACACATTTTGTTTCTTCTCCAAAATAATTACTGTACAGAGTTATTAAAAATGCTGGATGTGCATGATGGTTAAAGTTTAGGAATTGCTTAGATGTTTGTAAATATTGGAATCAACTTGCAGTCTGATTGCTATTTATTGTTTTAATTTTTGTAATTATCAAAATCTTTTTTTTAATGAAATGACTAATTTGAATATATTGTAAATATGTCAATAAAGTGTGGGACAACCCTACATTTATTTTGCATAACTAGTTTATCCTTTTTCTGTCATAGAGATGTCATGTAATAGCTCAGGTCAGTGATATTGACAAGTTAGGTGACCCCATTGAAAGTCATCATGGCTTTGGATTGCTTCAATATCATCTCTTGCACTGACTGTCTGGCAGTCTGGTTCTAGGCCTTCCAGTCCCTCCATATGTTATACCAGCTATCCTGCATCTGAAATTCCCTGGTACTACCATATATTATAAATTGATATACATTGTCATGAGATACTGTTCCCAAAATACCCAGTACAATACTCCACTTAGTGAGACATCTAAGTAAGCTATCATGAATAGACTTTAGAGCTGTTACAAGATGTTATTGTTGTAGGTTTGCTTACTTACAGCTAAGTTTTTTCACACCATGAGAAGAATGAAATGAAAGCTCATTAAGATGTAGATCTTTTGCTGTCATAGCAACCCAAATTTAGTGTATAATACAATGTTATTCTATAGATATATAGTTAATTGAACTTTGTATATAAATAAATTCCTTCTCAATGAATTAGAATGTATGGGTGAACACAATTGTATAGAGTTTTTCTTTTCTTGTTTTGTTTTTTTTGGTGCAAATAGTTTTGATAGACTTTATTTAATCATCTTTGATGTGTATAATAATCATAAGTTATATAAGTATATAAATGATTTAATATTAGATGCATTAACATCTACAACTTAGCAATCCTATACAAACAAAAGAAATAAATCACTTCATCAGACTTTGGATGGGCTTTCAAAATATTTTTGTTAAAGTTTTTAAGATTTTTTTTTTATGGCTACATTTTAAAAGTTTCACATACAATTTTCTATGTGTGAAGTAACAAGTATTTTTGTTTGCATTTAGGACTTTCTAGTCTTGGTATTTTAATGTGCTTCTACCCAAGTGTCATCTTTGCTTCTTAGTACTGAATAAAATGTCAATAAATTTAAAATTTGTTCAAATTTCTGTAACACTAGAACTTTTAATTTCTTGTTACTATCAAGTCAGTTGCAGTCTACCTCATTTTGAGAATTTTTAAATTGTTATAAAGAAGTGACACTTACAGACATTACATAAATTGTAGACAGAACTAACGTCTCAATAGATTAGAAAAGAAAATTAGAAAAAATTGAAAAAAAGATTAAAAATACAAGTAACATAATTTTCTTTTCACTGAGCTTATATCAACTCTGGCTTCTGAACTGGGTGATCCCAGGATTGAATCCTGATGAAGACTGAGATTTTTAATTTCAGGATCTTTAGGGTTCCTCTGAGTTTACACAGCTCTAATGGGTACCTGACCTTAGTTGGGGAAAAGTAAAGGTGGTTGGTCGTTGTGCTCGCTACATGACACCCTTGTTAACTGTTGGCCACAGAAACAGATGATCTTTACATCATCGGCCCTACAATCTCAAAGTCTGAAAAGAGTACTTTACTTGTACTTCTTTTTTCTATATATCAACTCACTTTGTCTGCAAATGTTGTACTGGCTATTTCTCCCACTTACCATTCTCCAGTCAAGCTGAAACTGCACAATCACAAATTGTCAATAAAAACTTAATCACTTAAAAAAGTAACCAATTAGTTTTTAATCAAGTACCGGTAGCCATAATAAATTTATTTTGTTTTATATGGAAAATATGCTATGCAAAGGGGAGATGAGCCTTGCAACAATGAGAGATTTGGCAGCTATTGAACAATACACTCCCTCAAAGCGTGAATAGAACTTGTCAGCATGCAAGGTAGCAGATGCATGAAAGTTGCAAGACCAGGAGAGTAGCTCTTAGTTTGAGTACAGTTTTGATGCAATTGTATTCAATCTTAGCAATATTTAAAAAAAAAAGTTTTTTTTTTATTTTGAATTAGTTTTTAAATCAATTCCTCTTTTATGAAGCTATTTAGTTCCTTGCAATGCTTCACTATTGCAAGTTGTTTTTACAGTGAGTTTTGTACAATCAAGTTCCTCTATGTCCAGCTTCTTCTTCTTCCTCATCTCATTATTATGATGGCGCATTTAAATGACTAGACCAATATATGAGATGAACTGTGCAGTGGTTTCTTTCTATAGGGGTGTTTTGGGGCCAGTGCCTTGTTTGGGCCTCTTGATAAATAATGTTGTTTTGAAGGACATTTTCAGCATTCTCTGGTGACACTCCACATGAGCAGATTTCACTAGTACCAACCACCTTCTACCAAGTGCATCTCCAGGTGACGGATAGAAGGACTCTAGATATGAGGGTCAGCTGTGAATACTAAATAAACAGCCGTGGACCAACTGGTTTGCAGTCATGAAGGATGAGGTGGAGTATTCCAGTGGTTAGAATATTTGCTAAAATCATCTCAGAAATCCAGGGAAATGATTGCAAAAAGCGAGTATAGGGCGCTCTAACTCTAAACCCGGATAGATGAAGCTAGTTAGCTAGGGATAGAAGTTCATCTCGGAGAGAAAACTCTGAAAACAAACACCTGCTGCCTTGCAGATGATTTTAGATGATCAAAGGATATGGGAGCACACCCAAAAAGAAAAGCAGGCTGAAGTTGGAGTCAATGAGCCTCCTGATGCATAACACATTGACATACAACCTCACCTGTGTCCAGCTAATTTCTACATAAGACAGTGCACAAAATGTTAATGAAAGTCTATTTTTGTATTAAACTTTTTACTTTACAAATAGGCATTTAACTTAAGTGCGGGGTATACCTGTTAAAATCATGTTCAAAATAGCCAAATTTAATTTTAAAATAATATTTTGAAAAATTATAACATCTACCAGTTAGCTGGAAATTGTTTTCCTAAAAATATAGATAAACTGTCAAATATCTAGGAAAATCATTGAAGACTATTTTTGAACTCCATGTCCACCATGGTAAGAGTTTGCAAGCTACAAAAAAAATTTATTGCTGGAATTGTTTTAGGACGATAATCAAAACGAAATTTATTTACTTTGGCTTCACCTACAATAAAAACAATTAACTGAGCTGAGTTTCATTAGTGCCACTGGAAATCTACAGCTTTCAATCTCCAAGATTAATAACCATTATTTATACCTGAGCTAGCCAGGAAAACAGTAACTTGGCAGAATTTAAGTCATTGGTTAATATGCATGACTAAATGCATGACGCGTAAAACGTAATCATCTTCTTTTTTGAAGTAACGTCTGTATTATATAAGATAAGATAAGATAGAAAAGTTTAAACAAGAATGCAGCATGCAAAGACCCTACTCTGACCTACTTACTAACCTAATGTAGCAACACAAGCACTTATACCAATAGAAACAAATGTGTATTCAGTTAAAAAGGAATAAAGGTGAAATAAACAAATGGTTATAAATATCTGATATTAAACAATTGACATTTGAGTTTTCCTTGACTATCTTATCTTATCTTATATAATACAGACGTTACTTCAAAAAAGAAGTTGATTACGTCCTAAGTGTCATACATTTAGTCATGCATTCTAACCAATGACCTAAATTCTACCAAGTCACTGGTTTTCCTGGCTAGCTCAGGCAACCCATTCCATGCTCTAATAGCACTAGGGAAGAAGGAGCATTTGTAAAAATTTTCCTAGAATATGGAACGATGAATGTGCCTTTATCTTTGTGTCTTTCAGAGTATTTTATTAAATTTTGTTTTTGTATTTGAAGATTATGGTTCAGTGTTTTATGTATGATTGCTACTTTACTTTTAAGTCTTCTATCCTGAAGGCTTTCTAAATGTAGTGATTTTACTAAAGTTAATACTCGAGTCAAATGTGAATATTCGTTTGTTATGAATCTCACTGCTCTATTTTGTGTCTGTTCCAGTTTCTTAATGTTTTCTTGAATTGGGGGGGGGGGGGTCCCAAACAGAGAATGCATATTCTATTATTGGCCTAACCAAGGTTAAATAACATTTTAGTTTTATGTTCTTATTTGATTTATAGAAATTTCTTTTAGTAAACCCTAATGCTTTGATTGATTTTTTGATAGTTTCATCAATATGGGGATTCCATGACAGTTTTTCATTTATTATAACACCTAGGTATTTTGTGTTTTTAGTCTTTGTTACTGGTTTACCATGAATAAGATAAGTGGAATTAATTTGTTTTAGTTTTTTTGTTACTCTTAATATCTGCCATTTTTCTGGGTGAAAAGACATGCTCCAATTAGAGTCTCATTTCTGTAATTCATCTAATTCTCTTTGTAAAATTTCTGTATCTTGTGTTATTTTTATTGTTCTATATATTATGTAATCATCTGCAAATAATCTGACTTTTGATCCTGAACTAATGCAATTTGGTAAATCATATATGTAAATTAAAAATAGTAGTGGACTGTTCCTTGAGGTACACCTGAGTTTACTGTTACTGTTATTGGTGCTGATTTAGAGCCATTTATTATTACAGTTTGTTCTCTCTCTATCAGAAAATCTTTAATCCACTGATGCAATGGACCATCAATGCCAAAGTATTTTAATTTTTTAAGCAAACTATGGTGGTGAACTTTATCAAAAGCCTAGGAAAAATCTAGTAAGATAGCATCTATTTGCTCACTATCATCTAAACCTTTTGAAAAATCATCAGTTAGTCCTATTAGTTGTGTTTCACATGATCTATATTTCCTAAAGCCATGTTGGTATGGAGTAAGGAAATTATGTTTGTCTAAGTGGTTTATGATGTTGCTACATATTATGTGTTCTAGGATTTTACATGTGATGCTGGTAAGTGATACTGGTCTGTAGTTTCCTGGGTCAGATTTTTCTCCTCTGCCCTGGTTAAGAGATGCCTGAAAAAGTATTTTCAACACTGGAGCTAGCTCATTGCTTAGTTCTTTGAGTAATCTAGCTGGAATACCATTAGGTTCAGAAGCTTTATTCGGTTTGATGTTGACTCATAGTTCTTGGATTCCCTTTTCTTGTACTTGTACTATATCTCCTATGTTGTCTACTTGGTTCAAATTAAGTAATATGTCTTTGTCTCCTGTGGCTGAGAATGCTGATGCAAAGTATTTATTTAGTATGTTAGCTTTAGTTTCATTATCATTATGTGTTAAGTTATCTTCTCCTTTTAATGGTGCTCTGCCTGTTGTTTCCATTTTCTTAGACTTAATGTATGACCATAGGTTTTTGTTGTTATCTTTAGATATTATGTTTATATATATTATATTATATATATTTTGTTTATGTATTCACTCTGCAGCTGTCTGCTTACTTTTTGGGTTAGGTGTTTAATTTTTATATACTTTTTATAAACTCTTTCTGTCTTAGTTTCTTTAAATTTTCTATATAGGTTTTCCTTCTGTTTACAAAGCTTCTTTAATCTATTATTAAACCAGCATTTATTTATTTTGTTTGATGTGTATTTAGTTGGTATATGATTTTCTATAATGTTTTTAAGATAGTTTTTAATGAAATTCCAGAGGTCATCAACTGGTTGGTTAATGTCTTTTTCTGATAAGAATGTTTGTTGAAAGTTTAATGCAGCTTGGTGTAGTTGTGTTATGTTGCATTTATTCCAGAGTAAGATAACCTTAACACTTTCAGTTCTTGGATCTACAAGTGTGATCTGAAATTTTTCAAAGTTTTTTTTCTCAACCACCCTTCTGACTAGTGCTTATAGTAGACCTACTTAGGCTCTTTTCTAAACTAAAAGTTACCCTAGAAAGACATAACACTTTCAGTTCTCATTGACAATGGATAAATGTAACAGTTTAGAACTACAACCAGTACAAGGAATTCATACACAACAGCTACAGTTAAATACTTTTTATTTTCTTCATAACTTTGTTAGCAGCATATCTCAGAGATTTAGTAAAGCCAGCAGTCAAGATGCCTTTCATTGTCTGCATGACACTGGACTTTTTCACAATTTGTTTGATGCTGTTGGCTACATGTTTACCACACTCAGAGTCATATGCATGTCTTTTGATAATATCCTCTAAATCTGGAAACACTCCGATCTACAGGAGAATAGTTTGTTAAGAATCACTTAGTTGTTTTAAAACATTTTGTAATTTAAAAAGTTTAATGACAACTCTGATATGACAAAAGGGACCAAAAGCCCCCAGAAAAACTTTGAGATAAGAAGAAAGTCAAAATGTGAAATCATATGATTGCTGATTTAGTACATTTCCCATGTACAATACCTCTAATTGATTAACTAATTGGTTAATTATTTGATTGATTCATGTATTTTCATTAACAAAATGATCCGAGAAATAACGTGCTCAAGATTTTTACCAGATAGACAGAGTGGCTTGATATAAAGTCAGTAAAAATCATATGTGGCTATAATCACCCACAGTTGCACCCCAACAAACAAGAAGAGAACTAGGTCATTCACTAAAAATTGAAAAACTAACAATAGGCTACCAACCAGCTTCCTCCAGGCATCTCGGTTCTGGGTGCCTCTCGAACTGTCCCCATGACTTACCCATCTGTTTGGCACCTGCAGTGCCATATATTCCTGGGCTGTCCCTCTTCCTTTTTCCTTAGGGTTTCCAGGTGAGGGCTTACCTTATTTTGTTGGATAAGGGTTGCGAAGGATGTGACCAATCCATCTCCAGTGTCTCTGAAGGATATTTACTTCAATGGGATGCTGATTTGTTCTTGGCAGTAGTTCCTCATTCGAGATCCTGTCTGGCTGGCGGATCATAAGAATCTTCCTCAGGCAGGTATTGATGAACACCTGGATTTTTTCATGGTGGTGATGGTGGTTCACCAGGTCTCTGCTACATAAAGCAGTATTGGCTTAACAATGGTGTTTAAGAGCCTGATCTTGGTGGTGGTGCTTAAAATTGACATAGAGAGGGGAGTTCCATCCCATGAACTGTTCCAAAATGGTGCATGATCTCTCCTTTCGAAAGCTGGCTTGTTAGTCACAGAGATGCGGATCTACAACATCTTTCATTTGGTTCAGCAGAATGGAGCTAAACACTTCTCTTCCTGGAATGGACAGCAGCGTTATCTCTCGATAGTTGGAGCAAGAACTAAGGTAACTCTCCTTCCTCTCTGATGGCACTTCACACTGGTATCAATGTCTGTCCTTAGCGCTTCAACTAGGATGCTGTCAGGTCCTGCAGATTTGCCAATCTTCAAATGCTTTTTGCACTGCAGGTTTCTTCTTTAGGCAGATCTCTTGCAGCTGGCAGTATCTCTGGTGTTCCATGCGCTTACCATCCCATATGTGCTCTTTGAGCACCACTTCAACAGCATCAGAGCTACTCCCTGAGTGTATATAGCCTCCGGCTCTTTTTGACAATAAAAGTAGCTCATTTGAAGTCAGTCTTTTTTCCAGAACCAGACCCTCTTAACTTGATGATTCCTAAGATAGTGAGGTTGAACCTTTTCATCTCAGCTGCTACTTGCATTGTTTACCCAGTCTCATACATGGTCCAGACTTTGCATGTACCAATAGTGGTGGTGGTCCTGGTATCAATCAACAGAAGTTAACCCATGACAATAATCACGCATAGTCTCAAAAAGGTAAGGTCTACTGATTATCTAAATGGTTTATCCTTTTTGGACAACAAACCTATGCTGTATTACATGTGTTTGGTTAAATTAAAAAAAAAAATTATTATCTGTTTCTGTAAGACAAAAAGCAGCTACTAGTTTTGTTCTATCTGAGTGCACTGAAAAATGATTTCACCTTTATAAAGCAACTAAGTATCTTCCATTTTAACACATTTAGTAAGCAGAAAAACTTATTGGTTCAATATTTACAGTACATTGCCTTAACAACCTATTGTGAAAACACAAAATTGCTTAAATTCACTGTCCAAATAGGATGCACTACTATCTTCTGTTCCCATACTTTCTATCCTCACCTGAAATTTGTGTATCAATAGACCATACAAAACTTGACCAGGCAAACATTTTAAATGATGATGCCGGGAATGGAAGGTCAAGGCTTGCTCTAGCTGACCTTCTGCCTGCCACCAGGTGACATGCTCCTCTTCCATCAATAATGGGCCATACATTTTACGAAACAGTGAAATGCTAGGCTTAACAATGTTGTTTATCTAGAAGAAAGAAATAGCCCCTACTTTAGTGTTTTGGTTTAAACTAATTGTTTACTATAATGTCACTGACAATTACTTCTTAAATATTTTAAGAAAGAAACTTGCAATATTCAATGGTCCTTAAGGAAAGTGAGGTTCATCAACATTTACACCAAACTCTTAGAAAGAAATTGTGAGTCCAGCTTAATTACTTTTTCCCCCCACCCCCAGGAAATTTTCCATTCTGAGTTGACATCAGTTATCATATCTACCACTTGTAGAGTCAAGCTCCTTTCTTGTTGCCAATTAGCCGTGTAAAGTTTTGTCAGCTATAGGTTTTTAAAAATATTAATAATAATAATAATAACTTTTATATATTGCTACTTTCATGCTTATAGCATGCTCAGAACACCATGGTCCAATCTCATTTGTGGACCAGTGGGGGAAGGGGGTATCTGGGAGAAGGTTTTCCGTGCTACCTTTAGGCGCTCAGTAAACACAACTCTGCACGAGTTGAGTGTCGATCCCCAAGCCTCTTTCATAGGTAGCCAAGCTAAGTTCAAAACTTGAACTTAGCCTCTCGACCATGCTTGCCACAAATTAGGCTTTAGGATAAGGCATAGGGTTTTAGATTACAGCAACTCGCCTTCAATTGATGACAACTTGATAAATCTATATAAAGTCACTAACATCTCATGAATATCTTAGAAAATCTTAATTAAAAGTTAGTTACCTTGTTTTTATCTTCTGCTATACCCATTCTGAAATCCCCAGCATAAGACAAACTGGCAATGGTTAAGTATAGCTGCTCCTCAGTAAACATATCTGGCAACATGAGTAAGGCAGCATGGACAGCACTATTCAAATTAACCTAAAAATAAAATGTCCTCTTTCTTAATCTTTGCATGATTCATATTTCATTTCACATTTTCTCTAATTTTAAACGAAGTACTAGGTGTTATTTTTACTTAGCATAGAAGGTATCCAAATTGGTTACATTTTTTGTTCAACTGTAGTGAAAAGAATGCATCTATTTTCAAAATATTACAACTTGTTTTGATCATGATAGAGTATTAATACAATCTCTAAAAAAAATTACTTTTTATATTATTTTTACTTGGGCCTTTTAACCTAACAAGATGCACAACTTTCAAACAATCATTCTGATTTAAAGTTAGAATTTTTTTTCCCCATTTGTTCCCTTTTTTTAAAAAAAACCTGTTTAAAAAAAGAACAAAATATTTGCTATACTTTCATGGCTGTTAGCAGTTGTTCATTGGTTGGTACAACAATCAAAGTGACAGGTTTGTGAAGTCTGCCGCTGACATACAGAGACTCCCAGTCTAAAAGATCTGTTATAAGACGGGCTGTGCTTATTACACCATATTTAATTAGTCGACCATGCATGGGAACTAGTGTGTTGAAATAAACACCAGCTCCATATCTGAAATTAAATGATCAAGTAAAAAAAAATGTTTTATAAATAAAGTTACACTCTTATTTCAATCATTATTAATATTATAATATAATTTCTTATGTATAGATAAATTTAGTAATTTTTTTTATTATTAACAAGTAAATTCTTATTGAAAACATTTTTTTTTAAATATCAAAGAAGTTTCTATCTATCATAGACTAATAATTTATTGTAATTACCTCTCCTGAATTCTGGTTATTGTCTGAGGTCCTAGTCTGCGAAGAAATGAATAATGGTTGGGGTGTCTCTCTAAATTCAAGCGATGCCATTTCATTGGCTTGTCTACTACAAAGATGAAATCTAACATATTTTTGCTAATGTCTGCACTGTTCTGCTGCTTTATCACCCCTGAACCATAAGCAAAAGCCATCTGAATGCCTTCAGGAAAAGAATCTACAATTTTGTTATACAGCTCCTTTTGAAAGTCTTTGTCTTTTGATGATGACGTTTCTTTCAAAGTGTTGCCAATACTGATTGAATCTTTTGGCAGTGTAACATCTATATGTGCAGCTTCACTTACACCCTGAGGCTTCACAGTACATAGTAACCTCTTCTTGGGTTTACAGATGACTGATTTCACACAAGAGTCATGAAAGGTCTTGCCTTGCAACAAAGATGTTTTAGGAATATGTGAAATGAGTGCACACGATGACGAATACCAGCTTACATGATGAAAATGAAAATGTTTAAGGACAGAAAATGTTCCATTAAACTTGGAAGTAGAAATAAACAATTTTTGATAAAATCTTATAATGCCCATTTTCAGACTATTTCATTAGAAGGGAAAATTAGTTAAATTACTTTCTATAGTTTGTTTTAAATTTCTCAAAACTATGAAGAATTTGGTTTCTTGTCATCCGACACAGTCAGTTGATCAGATGGAATGTCTTTCACAAATACACCTGCACTTTTTACAGCAGATGATTTCAACACTTCCAATTGTCTCCATCCACGGCGGAGCAAGTAATCAATTTTGATCACATCACTTTTTGAAAGTTCAGCATTCTGACGAAACTCTTGTCTGACATAATCTTGGAAGCTAGGTTTGTCTTTTGTTACTTTTAAGAATTGCTTATATAAACTTAACACTTGTTTCTGAACTTTGCTATGCCTCATTGCCATGTTTTTATTTCATCACCAATGATGGACCATTGTCATTTTTAATGAGGTGGTAAGCAGAACAAAAGATCTGAAAAAAATATTTTTATCAATAAAAATAAAATTTTGTTCTCAGTTACTAGCTTATAAAACAGAACTAAGATAATAAATAATTCAAATGGTGAATAAACCAAAACAAAATGGAGACAAAAACACTAATTTTAATGTCTATATGGAAGCACTGTGGCTGTGCGGTAAAGCGTTTGGCTTGCAAACCAGGGTCCCTGGTTCGAATCCTGGGATTTTTAAATTTCAAGATCTTTGAGCGCCTCTGAGTCCACCCAGCTCTAAAGGGTACCTGACATTAGTTGGGGAAAGTAAAGGCGGTTGGTCGTTGTGCTGGTCACATGACACCATTGTTAACCGTAGGCCACAGACACAGATGACCTTTACATCGACTGCCCTATAGACCACAAGGTCTGAAAGGGGAACTTTACTTTTTGAAATGTCTATATGACATAGCCATAAAAAATCCAAGCTATCTTAATCAGCTGGCTACCCAAGTAGGAGAAGAAAAACTCTAAATTCAAACCTCTGCTGCCTTGAAGCAGACATGAGAAAGACATTGGGAGTCAACTCTACTTAGAAACAATCAGGAACCAACAATTTTTAAAATTTAGTCAAATAGGATCATAGATATCTAGATTATTCTAGTTTCTAAATATATTTAATAAATTAGATCTAGTTTAAAAAAAAAAAAGCAAGTCTAGAAAAAAACTCAAGAATCTAGATCAATTTTTAATTCTTAATAAATTAAATAATACAATTTTATTAAAATTTTTAATTTAACAATTTCTTTTAAAACATTTTTAATATTTAGACCAGGGGTCTCAAACACGTGGCCCGCGGGCGAAACTATTTTGTGTGGCCCGCGGCCACGTCCGCGAATTAAAAAAAAAATTAGATAAAATTTACAATGACCACATATAAGCCGTGAAATGATTTACAACTGCACAAATCAGTAAATGAGGTGTCACTATCGCCCACCTACCGCTTAGGCTTTCAGCTGGGTGAACGATGGCCTGATTCTTACCGCTGGCCAATAGCGGCTAGAATCTGGCCACCATTATATCACTGCTCCGACCGTTTGGCAGCGCGGCTAGCGAAACAGGAGAAAGAAAGGGAGATGGGGAGAGATGGGGTACATGTGTCAAGATTCCGTGAAAGCAAGCTTTCTTGTTAGCGAGATGATAGCAAAGGCATCACGACCATTCACTGAAGGCCAGTTTGTAAAAGAGTGTATGTTACAGGCGTGTGAAATTATCTGCCCCGAGAAATAGAAACTCTTCGAAGGCATACGTTTGTCTGCGAAAACAGTTGCAAGCAGGATCACTGAGTCAGTGACAAATGTTCAACAGCAACTGATTGCCGCTGCAAAAGACTTTGTAGCATATTCCGTTGCACTGGACGAGTCTACTGGCGTAACAGACACCGCATACTGTGCCGTATTCATTCGTGGGGTCGACGAAAATTTGAATATTGTTGAAGAGCTATTGGACTTACTAGCCATGAAAGGAACGACGACTGGACGCGACGTGTTTCAAGAACTGGAAGCTTGTATTGACAGGTGTGTGGTCTACGTGGGAAAAACTTGTTGAAGTGGCTACGGATGGTGCACCAGCAATGTGTTCAGAGAAGGTTGGTGTTGTTGGATTAATGGTAGAGAAACAGTATCAGCTCAGCTTGGCGGGACCTTTTGCAGCCATACACTGCATTCTGCACCGAGAAGCACTCTGTGGCAAAAGTCTACAAACGAAGAACGTGATTGATGTTGTCGTGAAGATGGTGAACTTCATACGTGCACAGGGTCTCAACCACAGAAAGTTTGTGTCATTTCTAGCTGATTTAGAAACGGAATACGGAGAGTTGCTTTATCATACGGAAGTCAGATGGTTGAGTCGTGGAAAAGTGCTGCAGAGATTTTTTGAACTGAGACGGGAAATAGCATTGTTCATGGCAATGAAAGACAGAGACATAACTCAGCTCAGTGACCTAATGTTTTTGTCGGATCTTGCTTTTCTTACTGACATCACGCAACATCTCAATGCAATCAATTCACAACTACAGGCCACATAGCAGCTGATTACCGTGATGTTTGATTCATTCAGATGCAAGCTGACTTTGTGGGCCACTCAGCTGGCAGATGGAAACCTGGCTCATTTCTCTTTTCTACGGAGCATAGCGGTTGAACCACAGCGCCTAAATGACTACGTAGACATCCTCTTCAGACTACTTGAAGATTTTGAACACCGCTTTCAGCAACTCACTGCTCTCGAACCACAGTTTTTCCTTGTTGCCACTCCGTTGACGTGAAAAACGTTCCAGTGGAAGTCCAGATTGAACTACTGGACCTGCAGTGTGACACTGTTCTGAAGCAAAAATAGGCTGATGTTCCAGATTTCTACCAGTTTCATCCCAGAGAGAACTTTCCAAACTTATTTTGCGCAGCTGATAGAATTCTTGCGATGTTTGGGGGGTACGTACGTTTGCGAACAGTTTTTCTCCAGAATGAAGATCAACAAAACAGCATTACGATCAAGATTGACTGATGAGCATCTGAGAGCAACCATGCGGCTTGCCACTACACGCGACTTCAGGCCTAACGTCGATGGTCTGGTCTCTGCTAAATGCTCTCAGCTGAGTGGACAGAAACATGAGTGACGAGCCATCTGCAGTAGGCCTAGTAATTATATATTTTTTATTTTTATTTTGGGGGGGGGGGGGGGGGGGGGGAAACTACAGTTTCTGCTTTTTTTTTTATTAGTGACAGAGGCAACGTCAACTTATTTTAGTAAACTATACTGCCTGTGCATGTATAAACTACAATAAATGTAATTAATAATTATATAAAAAAATTATTTTAGCATTTAACTGCAGTGACAGTAGTGTTTGTAAAATTTAATGAAAAAACATTCTCTTTTCGTGGTGTGGCCCGCTGACTGATTGTTACTTTCCACTGTGGCCCACATGCTGATATGAGTTTGAGACCCCTGATTTAGACATACAATGGGCATCACATTATAGAATCTCTAGAGAGGGAATGAATCTAGATCTATTCTAAATTAAAATAAGAAACAATAGATCTAATCTAGATCTTATATTATATAGATCTAGATCTAATTTGAATTTATTTATAGATCTAAAAGTTAACCGAAGTTCTAGAGTAGTTTATTTAATCCGGACATTACATGAATTCGGACACTTGCTGTTTTTGTGGTCATTAAATCTTTATTTTGATATTTAATATGAAACTAGCGGAGCGTGCTGTATAAGTATTATGTATAAAGTAGATTAGACTTAGTTACTGTAGATTTAGATAGATCTAGATATCTATATCTCGATCTATATCTATATACTAATATAGATATAGGTCTATCTAATCTAGATCTAGATTCTAGAGTCTAGATCTGGATTGTAGTCAGAGGTTAATCTTTCATTGATACAATAACAATGTCATGAAAAGGTTATAAAAAGTGCGAAACTTAAGCTGTACTTTTTTTTTTCTTTCTTTCGTATCTTTGAAATTAATTTTTATTCGCAATTTAACTATATTAGACTATCATCAATAGCTCTAGTTCTACTAGATTCTAGATCTAGATCTATCTAGGTGACTAGATTATTATAGATCTATTAAAGATTGATTAGAAAATTAGATGATCAGAGTCTAGACTCTAAATCATAAATTTAAATGTAATGTATAGATCTAGAATCTATATTGATTCTAGCTAGATCTAATACTGTGTGTGGCTTACTGATTACTGGATATATATAATATATATAGAGTAGTTTATGCTATTCGGACACCTATAGGCCCAAATTTGAAAGTTTGACTTCGACAGCGCATTATTTTACAATGGTTTGACATAGAAAAGAAAATGACGTATCAAAATCTTCTTTAGTTAAAGGAGAATAAGGATGATTACTTATATTTGTTCCTCTAACCTATATTTGTTATTATATTTAAGGTCAAAGAGGCCGTGTGTTTTCATTTAATTCGGACACATTTGACCCAGATTATTTGATTCCGGACACCATAAATTATTTCGGACAGTCTCTATATTTAGGCATCAATAAACTCAGATTTTAATTCTATATTAACATTATTTAAATTTTAAGATCCCCAGGCATAGCCCCTCACATGAAATCATTACGATGTTTTCAAACTATGCATAAATACGAACACAAAAAATAAAAATGTGAACACACTTATTCTACCAAAATTAGATCACTGGGATAGTGATTTCTGCACCGACTTTTAGACTTATTTTATGTTTGTTTATTTTATGTGTGTTGAACGTTTGGGGTTTGCATGATTAGATGTGTGTTGAATGTTTGTGTTTTTTTTTTGTTTATTAATTTAATAAATTTCTAATACAGATGATCTTTCGTAGTATAGTAGGCCCCTACAGGTTACGATAGCCATTCTTGCCTAACTGAATCCTCTATATTCTCTCTATATAAATCTAGATCTATCTAGTTGGTCTAGATCTAAGCATTTAACTTCATTCAATGTACCAAGCTCACTCCAAACATTTGCCCATTTATTCTCTATTTTAAAAAAAACAACAACAAACGAACAAATATAAGATCATTTTTATTGATGTCCAAAACTGTCTGTCCGAAATAAATTTTGGTAAGAAAATCGTAATTTAATTCGGACACCGTATTAATTTTTTTTTGTATGGAATTAGAAAACTTGGCTTATGAATCAAATAAATTAGCTCCAAAAACAGAATAAATATTGCCGGGCTCATTAGTATAGACTTAGCCAATCAAAAAATATAGTCTTAACTCTAGGAAGAGGTAAAGTCGTCCGTGTAACATAGGAAAAAACAACAACCTGACTAACACATTTGAAATTCGTGTTTCTTACATAAAAAGACAGCTAAATGGAAGGAAATTGGGTTAGAATCATTGGAAAATGGACAAGCACATTATACAGCACGCTAGTTTTATAATACATATTAAAATAATTATTTAATGACCACAAAAAACAGCGAATGTCCGAATTCATGTAATGTCCGAAATAAATAAACTACTATATATATAATTATAATAACAAATCAATCAGATGTAACTTAATAAACTTGTTACTTGTTAGATCTACTATTTATACTAACTTGTAAGTTGTAGATCCACTAAATTGTCTAAATTCACTTAACTTAAAATAACCTCAAATAAGTTAAAACTATGACTATGATACTAGATCTAGATCTATTAAATCTAATGTCAATTGACGAATTGTCATCTAGATCTATATAATATCTAGATCTATGTCGTAAACTTAAGTAATCATTAGATTAGTAATGAGTAATAGTTAGTAATTTATAGTAATGTTTTATTGTTTACACTTCACTTTGATCAATTTCACTTTTAAACAATACTGACAGTAAAAATACTGACAAATAAGTTGTGTAGCAGTGCCTAGCATTGCCATTGGTCAGTTTGTCATACAAAATAATATGATAACTATGAGTAACCGCTAGATTCTAGATCTTCTATATATATACTATATGGCCCAATATGGGCAAATACTGGCTGCCTGGTTGTGCGTTTTTTTCCCTGGACGTATTGATGTTATTGATGGTTCTGGGTTCAAACCCTGCCCGCTCCCATCCACTGTCGTTCTGCGGGAGGTTTAGACTAGGGAGTAAATTATCTTCAACTTTGAAGAAACATCAGTAACATGGAAAAAATTTCACAAACAAACATACCTTGACTTGTGGGCCGGTACCAAATGGGCCGAACAGGCCAAAATATATTGATCCAAGTACTGTAAACATGGTTGGCATTCTTTTACCTTTCCTAAAATTATTTAACTTTACTGTGTCATACTAAGCAGTGCTTTTTTTGTAAAAATAGGTGCTGGTACTCAGTGATGGATTGACTAGCTTTTAACTACTAATAAATTAATAATAAACGTTAAACTACAAGAAAAGTAATAATTTAGTCCTCACATTGAAAAAGGGGCCGGTACGCTGTACTAGTGCGTACCCTCACAAAAAAAGCACTGATTCTAAGTAACTAAACAACATAAGGTTTATATTTTATATTTATATTATATATAGTCCTGTAGAAATTGCATTAGTAAGAAACATACTCGGGTGGATCTATAATGAGATGCTGAGCTTATTCACAAATTAATAAAACAAATATATCCTGTTATAATGGGTTGGTATTGTATACAGTTATCTATAGATCTAGATCCACTGTTACCAAAATTGACTCAAAGATAGTGAGTCCAGTCAATAGTGCATTATATTTAAGTATAATAGTATATATTATAATTTGGTTAATATAGTTGCAAAATCTCAGGATTTCCCCACTATGAAGTCTTTCACTAATCACCATTTAATGCAGTTAGGGAAAGAGAAAGATGTGGAGGAGAAGAATAACAAAAATGTCTAATCCTTTGCTGGAATTCTCTGCTAAGAGATGAAGTATAATTACTGATTTCCTCTGCAGTTTGGTAACCGATTCTCTAATGCTAAGGTATATTCACAAGGCCATTTATTCATGGAAACGAGTCTCATTAACTGAGGTAGAAACATTAACACATATTCACGAATATTCCTCCTAAACATAAATAAACATGTGTGACTTCAACTTCATAAGCCTTCTAACAAGTGACTCGAATCAACACAATTTAAAACACAAAACAGTAGTGAGTAGACTACTGATTAGACTTTGATTTACTCAAGTCTGAATTAACAATTTATGTAATGAATTGATGACTAGAGATAGTTCAGTATGACTATAGCTGTGTGTAACAAAGAATACGAACAGGACATGGACAATTATGAAAGAGGGAGTGTGATAAGTGTTCAAATGGTTATTACTGAATTTTAAAGATGTTCAATTTATTGAGGAGATGCGGCAGCTGAGCGGTAAAGCGCTTGGTTTCCTAACCGAGGTCCTGGGTTTGAATCCTGGTGAAGGCTTAGTTGGGGAAAGATGGTTGGTCGTTGTGCTGGCCTCATGACACCCTTGTTAACCATGGGCCGCAGAAACAGATGACCTTTACATCATCTGAACTATAGATCACAAGGTCTGAAAGGTCGACTAGTAGTGATTAAAAATCTAGTAAATCTCAAGAAGCAATACTAACAAATGGCTTACTGTCACAATGGTAAAACTATTGTAGACAAATATTGAGAAAAATAAGAATTAACTAGAGCAGATTTGGTAACATTCATTGTCTAGCCTAACATGAAGTCTAAACTTGTTAAGACATAAAGGTGAATTAGCAGCTTACTATCTTACTGTATACATATGTGTATATTATAATATACTTTAACTTATTTTTAATATACAGGTTATGTAAATAGCTAGTTGTTGCTGAACTATGGACAAGAAAAGAAGAGGCAGACCAAACCGAAGGGGTGGCAGGGGGGGAAGAGGTATGTTATATAAAGTTTTTTAAATTAATGCTTAGTTAACAATTTTTTAAACTTCAGTAACTTAATAAAGACAAAGGCATAGCCCTTAACACCAAAATCAGACTGATGTGCTCCCTGATCAAGGGCACATTCTTAATTTTAGAGCTATGTAAGCATTGGAGGAAGAAGAAATACCAACTTGCACTTTGTGACGAGATGTTTAATTAGTAAATATTGGCTTGTTTATTAAAGTCTAGGGGAAATTTTATTAATTTATCCCGCTCACATATACAAGATTTTTAACAGGCACACCGCAACTAACAGTAAGAACAGACCAATATTATAAGTTCATAAATAAAAATAATTTAAGAAATGAAAGTTTACAAAAGATAAATGATCAAATAAAATTATAATTAAGAAATGAAATGAAGGTGCTAATATCTAACATAACTGTTCATCATGGATTGCTAATTATTGAGTGATTGGAGGAGAAGAATGTTCCATTGTCTGGCTACTTATTTTCTTAGCTGCTAGCCCGTGGGTCGTCTTCTGGCGGTCGAAGGACTGGCACTCAGAAGGATGAGTCATCCGGCTCTGTCTTAGGACGTCGGCTCGGGATATTCTCTATGCTGTAGGCAAACTGGCTCTAGGGTGAGGCCGCTGCCTGTTTAGCCGTAGAGAGGGTTGATGCTGCAGACTAAGTTGTAGTGGGACGATCTCTCAGCTGTGGTCTCTAGCTCGTAGAGAGCCGTGCTAACTCAACACCAGTTTATCTTCTGTATCGAAGGTTGCTCTAATCAGTCGGCATTAGCCAACAGCTATTGGGCAGTGGACAGTTTGGGCCGGGTACTGGGCAGATGATACTGGGCAGTATAAGGCACTGTGGACACTGGGCAATACGTTAAGGCCTAGGACAGTAGGCAATGCCTTCTTGCTAACAGGTATATAATTGGGGGGGGGGGGTATCTGGTGTGGTCTGCTCCGGTTACAGCTTTGGGTGGAGATCTGGTAGTTATAGCTATCGGGTGTAGCAATCATGTGTAGCAATCGGGGGTAGTAACCAGGCAGGGGATAAGACAGACAATTAGGAACCTCCTAAAGGCATTGAGCAGGGATTCCCATATGCTTTGCAATTAATCAGATGTAGGCATAGGTATCAATCCCAATAAGGCATTTAAGACAATTAAGTATAAAAACTTAAATCATGCATATAACTCAATAACAAAAAGATACAAGTAAGATAACCACAATAAATGTGTCATCATACAATGTAGGATGATACTAGTCAAGATTCATCCATTAAATTTGATTACGACGATGAGCAATAGTACCATTGGGAATGAGCATATTATATACTAAAGGATAAGATGAAAATATAATACTAGGGATCGAGATACAGTATAAGGGTTTGATATAATTAATCAAAATGAAACTCATCTAAGGAACTATAAGTTCACAAGCGTGTGAGACATAATAATATGTATGAGGGATATAATAGAAATGTGAAATGATTAATTTCACATGGGCTCTGTAAGTTTAGAGCACTGTGATCTAAGTTCCTAGACAGTACTTAGATTCACGAAAGGTTATTGTTTACACCAATCACTAAAATACAGGAATGGATGAAACATAACAAATCAAATATAATGACTATGGCTTCAAACGTAGACAACCATAGCGGCATTAATAATACTATATGAAGATATAGCATTGACATAGAATAGCACAATGTACATACATAATAAAGTCATAATGTAATGACGGGGAACGTGGTTGTGTACTAATGTGTACTCACACATTCCTATAAGATAAAATAAGCATAGTAAAATGTTTACACTCACCCGTTTGTCCCTAATGAAACCTCACTAATAAACTTCCTAACAGAGGAGACTGAATGAACTCTAGCGGGCCTAACTTAGAATGCTTGGGTCTCTCTATATGTCCGATTTATGGCCTGTACCGTGAGAGTAGGGACTAAGGCAAATATGCATTTGTCCAGCCCGAGTGCAACGCTATTCTTAGAGCGATGCGTATTCTGCGGGGGGGGGGGGGGGGGGGGGGGGGGGGAATAGGTGTGAAAAGTTATTAAGCCGCTGCATGTAGAGCTGGTGCCACGACCATTGTGTGCTGGTCACCTGTAAAGCGGTCAAAAATTACTAGTTAGCCCTAGAGAAGCTAGTTAATGTTTTAAGTCGAGATTCGTCCCGTGAGAAACTGTGCGAGGGGAGATAAATCCTACAAGAAATTAGTTATGGGTGGACAAGAAATTAATTGTTTTAAGTTAAAATAAAAGTTTCCCACGATTTGCTGGAAAAACTCAAATGAACTTTTGCATGCAAGTTTCGTATCGTCACACACTTCATGGATGACATAGATGACCTAGCAGGGACAGAACAAGAACTGACTTAGTGATGTGCATAGACAAGACTTCCGTAGCATATTTGTTATGTAAATAAATGCCCCAAAAAACTCAAAATATGTCCAATAGCCAATAGGGCTTTAAAAGGGTCATCAATATTGGAAGGGAAAAGCTGACAAGTGTCTGTAGTTTTAAATACCTTGAAGTTATCGCATATTACAAGGGAACCAAACCTGAATTGCGCAGTCCACAGCAGCAGTTGCAAAACTCAAAACAATATGGAAAGACAAAGGCATAGCCCTCAACACCAAAATCAGACTGATGCGCTTCCTGGTCATGGCCACATTTTTATATGCTTGGATCCTGACTGCAAAGCTAGAGAGGAGGATCCTAGCAATGGAAGTGAGATGCTACAGAAGAATGCTAGGTATCACATTCAAAGACCACATCACAAATGAAGAGATTAGAGACAGGGTTACAATAATAATAATAATCTTTATTATCCGTAAGGAAATTTGTCTTACAATTTGTGCATTACACCAAACAAAAAACATTATAACTATAAGAAACCAAAGTGTACATTCACACCAGACTCACTCATAATTTACATGTGACAAAGTTTATATCAGATAGTTTCAATTTAATGATTTGATTGCCAGGGGAACAAAAGAGTTTTTGTGTTTTTTAGATCAGACTTGCTAACTACTATCAAAAAACACATTACACATTAAACACCAACATACATATAGACATGCTTATCCATTTGGATTTTACTGCATTTTAGAATTTTTAGAACTAATCCAGTTTGTCCTGGAACATATTGGTATAAGATAAGATATTTTTACTGATCCAAGCAAATGGAAATTCAGTTTGACAACAATTGTCCACCTCAGCACTGCCACTCTAACAATATCAGTATAGAAAGTGGGAGAAAGGAGTTTTAAAATCTTTCTGTTCTAGCCTTAATGGAGAGGAGCTGACCACTTCAGATCTGATGTAACTGTGGTTTAATGGGGGCAAATTGTCTTTAGGAATAGTGTGTGTTTTGGAAAGGCATATTTCATGAAAAAGCTCTTCAAGAGATGGTGGCCATGTTCGAGTGATATAAGATACTTTTTAAATTAGTCTATTTAGTTGATGTCTTTGTACGAGTGAAGTATTACCTTACCAGTAGGTGAGGGTAAAGGGAATCAGACTACTTATGGTTGCTGTATAAAAAGGTTTAATTATTGTTTTGTCAATTTAAAATTGTGCTATCTTCCTGAGAGAGAAAAGTGCGTATCTAAATGACATATTTAGTTCAATAACTTCTTACTCTGTATGCCTTTAAACATGATCATATATCTAAATAACATATTTAGTGAAATAGCTTCTTACTCTTTATGTCTTTCAACATGATCATATATCTAAATAACATATTCAGTGAAATAGTTTCTTACTCTTTATATCTTTCAACATGATCATATATCTAAATAACATATTCAGTGAAATAGCTTCTTACTCTTTATATCTTTCAACATGATCATATATCTAAATAACATATTTAGTTAAATAGCTTCTTACTCTGTATATCTTTCAACATGATCATATATCTAAATAACATATTTAGTGAAATAGTTTCTTACTCTTTATATCTTTCAACATGATCATATATCTAAATAACATATTTAGTGAAATAGTTTCTTACTCTTTATATCTTTCAACATGATCATATATCTAAATAACATATTCAGTGAAATAGTTTCTTACTCTTTATATCTTTCAACATGATCATATATCTAAATAACATATTCAGTGAAATAGCTTCTTACTCTTTATATCTTTCAACATGATCATATATCTAAATAACATATTTAGTTAAATAGCTTCTTACTCTGTATATCTTTCAACATGATCATATATCTAAATAACATATTTAGTGAAATAGTTTCTTACTCTTTATATCTTTCAACATGATCATATATCTAAATAACATATTTAGTGAAATAGTTTCTTACTCTTTATATCTTTCAACATGATCATATATCTAAATAACATATTCAGTGAAATAGTTTCTTACTCTTTATATCTTTCAACATGATCATATATCTAAATAACAAATTCAGTGAAATAGCTTCTTACTCTTTATATCTTTCAACATGATCATATATCTAAATAACAAATTCAGTGAAATAGCTTCTTACTCTTTATATCTTTCAACATGATCATATATCTAAATAACAAATTCAGTGAAATAGCTTCTTACTCTGTATGTCTTTAAACATGATCATATATCTAAATAACATATTCAGTGAAATAACTTCTTACTCTGTATGCCTTTAAACATGATCATATATCTAAATAACATATTCAGTGAAATAGCTTCTTACTCTGTATGCCTTTAAATATGATCATATATCTAAATAACATATTCAGTGAAATAACTTCTTACTCTGTATGCCTTTAAACATGATCATATATCTAAATAACATATTCAGTGAAATAGCTTCTTACTCTTTATATCTTTCAACATGATCATATATCTAAATAACATATTCAGTGAAATAGCTTCTTACCCTTTATATCTTTCAACATGATCATATATCTAAATAACATATTCAGTGAAATAACTTCTTACTCTGTATGCCTTTAAACATGATCATATATCTAAATAACATATTCAGTGAAATAGCTTCTTACTCTGTATGCTTTTAAACATGATTATGGTTCCTGTTCTCTGTCATCCTTTGTTATTTTGCAGGAGCTTCAAGCTAGGAAGTAATAATCTTCTTTCCAAAGGGACATAACCAGTTTTATTGTGTAATGTTTTTTTTTCATTATAAAATTAGATAGTAATTTTTTTTAAAACAGGAAGAGGACGAGGCAATGAGAGAGGAAAGACAGTAGTAAGAGGTAGTGGAGGGTGGTCATCATCAAGAAAAGGAGGTTTGGATCTAGATGACTCTCTTGATGGTCCCTGTGTCAATGACCCTTCTTATGGTCATAATAGAAGGGACTCAGCATCCAAGTAAGTGACTAGCTATGGCTTAAAAATAAAATTGAGCTCCTTAGTTATACACATTCCTAACCTTTGTTCTAATACTTAGCAACTTGTTCTAAAACTTATCACCTTGGTATAAAAACTCTTCACCTTGTTTTAAAAACTCATCACCTTGTTTTAAAAACTCATCACCTTGTTTTAAAAACTCATCACCTTTTTATAAAAACTCATCACCTTGTTATAAAAACTCATCACCTTGTTATAAAACTCATCACCTTGTTATAAAAACTCATCACCATGTTGTATTGTTACTATACAAGAAGAACTTATTTTGGTTCCCATATCTAGCTACACATTCACTGGCACAAGAAGCACAAGAGGCAGAGGTTCTGCCCCAAAAGTTCACCTGGAGTTGCAGCAATTGTTTATGAGCTCAGAGAATCAAGAACTAGTTAGAAAAACTCTGCAATCTCTTCGTACTGAAGACATTGATGAAGCATCCGGGTATGTCCAGCTAAAATATAATGCACCTGAAAATAGCCAGATATTTAAGTTATGACTTTCTTATGATAGATGTGAATTATGCTTGAATCCTAAAATTTCTAAAATATTTTTTACATTATACATAAATCATCATTTCAGGGATGAAGAAGATGTGGAAGAGGATGATTATGATGAACTGGATGTGAGAGATGATGACCAGTACTGGACAACCGACTACAACCAACCCACACATCCTAGGCTGTTAAATAGAAAAGAGTGGCTTCATTTAACTCAAGACACAACTGTTGTCCAAGCTTTGCTGCCCGAAACTATGTTTAAAATAAAAAAACTTCAAAGGTGAAGAGTTTACAACAAGGGAAGACAAATCATTTGCAGTACTCATAGTACTTATATCACTCCTTAGTACTTGTATAAGATGGCATTGTCAATTGAAAGCTAACCACATACTTGTACTTATTGGAACTATTTTATAAAAGTTGACAGTCAAAATCATTAGAAATTGGGTTTCATTCATAATCAAACTTTAATTATTTGTAAGTCAACACAACACAGGAAGTAGTCAAGGATGTGGTGGTTGAGGGGTAAAGTGCTTGGCTTCTGAACCAAGAGCTTCTAAGTTTGAATCTTGGTGAAGACTGTGATTTTTTCTCCCGGGATTTTTAGGATGCCCTGAGTCCACCCAGGCGTTTGGTGGTTGTGCTCTAACAGCAAGGACAAGTCTAAATCTTGTAGCAGTTTCAATAAATTTATGATACAAATACTTTTACAATATAGCTCCAACTCTGTTCTCTCTACAGCTCCAACTTTTCAACTAACTCACTCTCCAAACTCCTGTTCAAATTAACAACACATGTCAATACTAGACCTTGTAGACACTTTTATTGCCACACTCGCATCTCACTGTCACCCACCCATATCGTACTACCATGACAACAAACATCATTCTCTCATTTAGACCTTGCCTCTTGTGCTTTCTCTGATTTCTAGTCCCCACAATCTATATCATCACATCATTCCCCAATTTTTACTTTGTTTTTACCAAGGTGCGGTTTTAGTCTAGAACTTTGTGAAGAAGCTCTACAGATATGTGATGAGGATGTTGGTGCTGCCATGGAGTATCTTCTTAATGATTTCTTTGACATCAGACTCAGCATTAAGGACGCAGAGGCTACTGACACAGGCTCAGATCTGTACAGAGAAGTCTTAGAAGCAAGAGAAGATGAAAAAATGGCATTAAAGTCTATTTACGATGAGGCCTTTGAAGAGAGGATTATGGGTAAAGTTTGGGTGTTGAATCTTGAGTTACAGGAATTGACAAATTTATTAAAACAAAAGCAGACATTACAAACATGTGTGAAAAAAACTGAAGATAAAAATACAGACAGAAAAGTGTGCCCATTTTACCGCAAAGGTAACTGCAGGTTTGGAGACAGGTGCCACTACTCTCATGAAATTTCTGTCATTGACAAGCCTCAAAATTTGACTCATCCAATTTATGCAAATCTCAGGGCTTTGGAAGAACATAAATGTCCTTTTAGTATTGAGATAAGGTTCCCAGATGGCAGCCTTTACCCTCATGAACCACCACTCTTGGTTTTTTCATCTGAGCTGGAAGAGTTGCCTCCCTATACACGCTTAAACATTACCAAGTTTTTGATGCAGCAGGCCAAAGAATTTGCTGAAAGCAAGCTTCCTTGTATTTTTTCCCTCATCAGTGCCTTAGAACAAACTGAACAGCTTCAAGAGCTTTTAAGTTTGCCTCCTCCTAGAATGGTCAAACCCCTGCCTCTTGTGGAGCCTGTAAAATCCAAGACCACTTTCCAACAAAAGGACAAGAAGGGCCCACAAGATTG
Source organism: Biomphalaria glabrata (assembly GCF_947242115.1). NCBI lineage: Eukaryota > Metazoa > Mollusca > Gastropoda > Planorbidae > Biomphalaria > Biomphalaria glabrata. The sequence continues at coordinate 36,637,748 of NC_074713.1, forward strand.
GCCCACGGATGAAGATAAACTGAAGCAACAGCGGGTTCCTGAGAATGTACCTTCTAAAGAGGCGGGTGATTCACAAGCAGCTGCACTGCAGAGAAGACATGATCCAGTTCCTTACAGAGTTAATCCAGTTGAGCTGCGACGCCAGAATAAACTTTTACATGATGAATTTCTTCATACTAAGGTCAGTGTGACACAGAAATAATGAACTATAGAGAATTATTTACTAAATGTTTGAATTAATGCTTAAGATTTATCTTGAATACTCTTACAGAAAGCACAAAAACATATGCATTAAGTACCATACCTGTTAACTCTTTTAAAGTCACTTATATCTATAATTGAAAAAACAATGCTGTGCCAATTAATAACCACAATCATAGAGTAAAGAAATAATATAACTTATTTAGTTAGAGTTCAAAGGTTATTGAGGATCAAACTATGGAGCATGACAAGCATGAAAAATGCATATTAGAAAAATGACATGCATTAAATTATTTTTTTAACATATGAGAGCTATATAAGTCTTTCAGACACACATTCCATTTTGTTGACAGATCAATTTTTTTTTTGTTTGTTTGTTGCACTTTCTGTGTGGAAACTTCTTTAATCATTGTTTAAAAAAGAAAAGAATATCACAAAACATTTTTCACAACATTTGATGTAGACCTTGGATATCAAGTTGAATTTAATATTTTTTTTTTTTTTTTTTCATTTGCACATCATTTGTAATGAACTAATTTGAAATCTTGCATTTTAATTTAGTTTGTATCATAACTTTACAAAGTCAAGTCTTTTATGAATATTCATGAAAATAGCTCTTGTTTCATTGCAAAGGTCAAAAACATCAACCCTATTTGTTTAAAACTAATTGCAGCATTATTATTGTCTGCCCATGTATAACTTTCTTAATTGACCAATTGCAGGTATCTAAACAGTATAGAAACATGCAAGCTGATCGCCATCGTCTCCCTGCTTGGGATATGAAAGATTTAATCTTGGAGGTTGTTGCACAGAATCCTGTTATCGTTATCAGTGGAATTACTGGGTAAGTATCACAGACCTAAAGTCACATTTTAGTTTAATGCTTGAGGCTTGAGAAGACTGTTCTTGTTTTGTTGTAGCCTTCCAGTAGCTCATCAGTTTGAACTGATTCTTGTCTTGACAAAATGTTTTTCACCCTTGAACAGTTGTGGCAAGACAACCCAGGTGCCTCAGTTTCTTCTGGATGAAGCTCTTCTGACTTCAGACTTTAAAGCTAACATTGTGTGCACCCAGCCCAGGAGGTTGTCTGCAATGGCCGTGGCTCAGAGAGTTGCAGATGAAAGGACAGAGAAACTTGGAAGATGTGTTGGATACCAGATTAGGCTGGAAAGTGTCATGGTAAGAAAAAAGGTTAAAGGTTAGAAAATAAAGAGAAAATAAAATGAATAAAAGTCATTTATAGATACCCAAATGTAAGGATTCATTTACAGATACTCAAATGTAATGAGTCATTTAGAGACCTAAAAGTAAGGATTCATTTACAGATACCCAAATGTAATGAGTCATTTACATATACCTAAATGTGAAGAGTCATTTGCAGATTCACATAGATAATTGTCACCACTGTATTTTTGACATTATAAATGTCACTGTGGTTATGTTTTGATGCTGTGATATTATTGTTGGTTTATCTATGTAGGCGTGGTGGTGACGTTGGGTTCATATTATAATGCACAGAATAAGGAAATGACACTTGATGTAGCAGACACAAATAAGTTTAATATAAGTAATAACACCACATAATGAATATGATACACAATTCAATTCAGGAATGGTCAGCATTAATCCTCTATAGAAATATGGCGAATATAATGACAACTTAGTAAGTAATCTATAACCAACTTCTTTTAACAACTAACTCAACTGACTATATTAAGTGACTGTATCACGTGCTTGCTACCAACTCCCTATATTGACTGACTGCTCTTAACCCTGGTTCACTTAAGGTCAAAAGTGTTCACCTTAGGGCAACATGAGTTGTGAATAACATTCACAATATAGAAATAACATTCACAATATTGAAATAGGGTTTCTACACTATGGCACCAACTTTGAGGTGGTGACAATAATGTTTTTCACAAGTATAATGATTTACAAATGTTTTGAGATTGAGATATAAATGGATTTTAAAAAATCTTTTCGCTAGCTTATTATTTTGAATTAAAGAAATTTATTTCCTATGTTGAATGCTGCTCTATTTCTTGTCTAATCTATACATTTGTTCCATTTTTTTAAAGTCACAGTTCACTCGTCTTTTGTTTTGTACCACTGGCATCATCCTACGTCGTTTAGAGAAAGACACAATGTTGGACGGAGTCACACACATAATCATAGACGAGGTGCATGAAAGATCTGAGGAAAGGTTGGTCTTAGATTTCATCACAGTATCATTTAAACATTCAATCACAGAATAACATACAACTTTGTCTGAACTAGAGGATAAAGACTTAAGAGTTGGAGTCACATATTTTCATAAATCATAAAACTAAGTGTTGGATTCACATATTTTTTCATAAACCAGAAGTTTGAGAAAAAGGTAAGTATCTTAAGATGTCATTATCAAAAGAAAGGAATGCATTTTGTTTCATTGCTTTTTTTTAAATTATTTTTCTATTTTCTAAAATTGGACTTGTTCAACTTATTATAGAAGAATAAAGTGAAATCTTTTTGTTACATCTCAGCCTACTTGTTGTATAACTATGTTGAGTTTCTTTGTTCTGTCATCTCTAGTGACTTCTTGTTGTATAACTATGTTGAGTTTCTTTGTTCTGTCATCTCTAGTGACTTCTTGTTGTATAACTATGTTGAGTTTCTTTGTTCTGTCATCTCTAGTGACTTCTTGTTGTATAACTATGTTGAGTTTCTTTGTTCTGTCATCTCTAGTGACTTATTGTTGTATAACTATGTTGAGTTTCTTTGTTCTGTCATCTTTAGTGACTTCTTGTTGAGTTTCTTTGTTCTGTCATCTCTAGTGACTTCTTGTTGTATAACTATGTTGAGTTTCTTTGTTCTGTCATCTCTAGTGACTTCTTGTTGTATAACTATGTTGATTTTCTTTGTTCTGTCATCTCTAGTGACTTCTTGTTGATGATTCTAAAAGACATTTTGAACCAAAGACCAGATTTGAAAGTTATCCTTATGAGTGCAACTATGAATGCAAAGCTATTCTCAGATTATTTTGGTGGTTGCCCGGTGCTGGAGATACCTGGTCAGTTCATTTAGTTTTATGGTCAGCTCATATAGTTACCTGGTCAGTTCATTTAGTTTTATGGTCAGTTCATTTAGTTTTATGGTCAGCTCATAAAGTTACCTGGTCAGTTCATTTAGTTTTATGGTCAGCTCATATAGTTACCTGGTCAGTTCATTAAGTTTTATGGTCAACCCATTGAGTTACCTAAATTCCCTTTATTTGTTTTGTTAGCTTTCAAAATTAGTTTACAATTGTTGAAAATCAGTAACTTAAAACTATAAATTCTACTCAATGAAATCTGATTCTTAGGATGTACCTATCCTGTACAGCAGTATTTTCTGGAGGATGTTATTGAATTTACACAGTAAGTCTAAAAGATTTTTTTTGTAATTTTCAGTTCTTACATAATAGTTTTTGGTTGATCTGTAATTGGTTGACCTGTAAATCTTTTCTTATTGCCTTCTTCAGGTATCAGCTAGAGGAAAAATCTCCTTATGCTCGTCCACTTAAACATGGTAAAAGAGATGTGAAACATGGGAGAGACATCATGCCTGACTATTTGGATGATGAGCTTGAAATGGACAAAGGTCACTGCCTGCCTGCCCGTGACAAAATGGCTGACATGTCTCTTAGTGTTGCACAGATGCAGACCAGATATGCAGGTCAGTGATCCTTCTATAATCATTTTTATGTACTGAGTGTTTAGGTTGAGCATCTAGCTTTCAACAAGACATTGATTGAACATAGCTGAAACTTCCCTGTTGTCAAGCCAGAAGGTTCTGTTACCACCATGTTTGTTTCACTTAGAGCCTAGTATAGTGGAGAAATTAAAAAACAAAACAAAAGTGTTTCATTATGTATGGAATAAAGATATGAAAATATTTTTTAGTAAACTTAGGGTTGTGGTGGCAGAGTAGTAATTTAAAGCCCTAAGGTTTATTCTGAGAATAAAAAGATTGAAGTCTGTCACAAATAAAATAATAATCATATTGTACTTAGTAATATTTAATGTAAATTTGTTGAGCCTAGAATTGGAAAGCATGACCATGTGAACATTAGTTATCAGATGACCATAGCTGAAACTTAGTTATCAGGTGACCATGTGAACATAAGTTATCAGATGACCATGTGAACATAAGTTATCAGATGACTAAGTGAACATTAGTTATCAGATGTCCATGTGAACATTAGTTATCAGATGTCCATGTGAACATAAGTTATCAGATGTCCATGTGAACATAAGTTATCAGATGACCATGTGAACATTAGTTATCAGATGCCCATGTGAACGTTAGTTATCAAATGACCATGCGAACATTAGTTATCAGATGACCATGTGGACATTAGTTATCAGATGACTAAGTCAACATTAGTTATTAGATGTCCATGTGAACATTAGTTATCAGATGCCCATGTGAACATAAATTATCAGATGACCATAAGAACATTAGTTATCAGATGACTATGTGAACATTAGTTATCATATGCCCATGTGAACATTAGTTATCAGATGACCATGTGAACATTAGTTATCAGATGCCCATGTAAACATAAGTTATCAGATGACTAAGTGAACATTAGTTATCAGATGCCCATGTGAACATAAGTTATCAGATGACCATAAGAACATTAGTTATCAGATGACCATGTGAACATTATTTATCAGATGACCATGTGAACATTAGTTATCAGATGACCATAAGAACATTAGTTATCAGATGACTAAGTGAACATTAGTTATCATATGCCCATGTGAACATTAGTTATCAGATGACCATGTGAACATTAGTTATCAGATGCCCATGTAAACATAAGTTATCAGATGACTAAGTGAACATTAGTTATCATATGCCCATGTGAACATAAGTTATCAGATGACCATAAGAACATTAGTTATCAGATGACCATGTGAACATTATTTATCAGATGACCATGTGAACATTAGTTATCAGATGCCCATGTGAACATTAGTTATCAGAAGACTAAGTGAACATTAGTTATCAGATGACCAGTTGTACTGGTGAAAGAGACAAAGCCCATACAGATGTTCTTGAGTCCAGAAATGTAAAGAGGCTATTGGTACACAGCTGGAGAAAAGTAAAGTGTGCTTGTCTGCGCTGGCTTCACAATACTCAGGCGTATATTTTAGCTTTATTTCTATGTCACATTTACTTCATTTATTGCAAAGAAACATGACCTCACCATGATACCAAACAAACAATAGCTGTCCGTGCATTATGTCAACAGTTATTTGATAAATACAAATGTAACTGAACACTGTTTATCTCTCAGTCTACAGTACTTCCACCATAAAGACCCTTTCCCACTTAGACTTGGAGAAGATCAACTATGACTTGATAGTCCTTCTCTTAGAGTACATTGTCACTAGTCAAGAGGTATTTTATTTTTAGTTGCAATATTTTTAAGTCCATTTCATTTTTTGCAATTTGTTATCCAACTGAAATAGTCAGCCATATTGAGTATCTAATTTTATTACAATATTATTTTATATATAAGAGCTTTAGAGTAATATTTTTTGCTATTATCCTGCAGCTGCCATCAGATGGGGCTATTCTTGTCTTCATGCCAGGCTTTGCTGAAATCCAGACACTTTTTGACATGCTACTCTCTACCTCAACATTTCGCATTAGCAACAAATCAAGGTAAAAATAAAATGAAAGCACTCTAGAAAATAACTAAATACTTAACATTGGCATTGGGGGCAAGGTGGTTGAGTGGTAAAGCATTTGACTTACAAACTGAGCGGTATCGTGTTCAAATCTTGGTGAACATTGGGATTTTTAATTTCGACATTTTCAGGGTGCCTAAGAATCCACTCAACTCTAATGGATACCTGACATTAGTTGAGGAAAGTAAAGGCAGTTGGTCATTTTGCTGGCCACATGATAACTTTATTTACCATCACCATAGAAACAGATGACCTTTATATCAACTGCACCATAAATTGCAAGGTTTGACAGGGATGTTTTCCTTTTTTTAAAATAAACATTGGTAGTAGGAGATTATGGCAGACAACGTGATTGTTTGAATAGAATAATTCATATAGTAATTCAAACACATTAAAATATACTTCTGATACTTTAAACAAGTTTAATAAAAATTTCAACACAACACAGCCAACAGCTACTCCAAACCTCTTTCTCTTTCTTTTAAATAAACAAACACATTGTTTCCTTTGATTTATTCACTCAGTTCTCTTAACATTCACTCAAAGATTCATTCAAACTCATTAGTGCTCTTAGAGTTGCCTGAATCAGCACATTAATACACATAAGACATAACAATCTTCTTTAAGTAGCATTCTTTCAAAGCCTTTCACTGAAACCTACAATCATTCCAGACATTGGACCATTGATTCTCATTTTATTTTATTTTGTTCTCGTTTTTTTTAGGTATAAAATAATTCCTCTTCATTCTACTTTGTCATCAGAAGATCAAAATGCTGTTTTTGTGTAAGTGAATACAACTGTTATTTCCACATTAAATTTTTTTTAATACCAAATCTAGTTGTTTTTTTCAATTCATAAGAGTAAAACAAAACAACTTTTACATGCCAATGATTCCGTTGTTATTGTGCAGGAAACCAAAGGAAGGTCTAAGAAAGATTGTCATAGCAACAAACATTGCTGAAACTTCCATTACCATTGATGATATTGTGTTTGTAGTGGATACTGGCAAGATGAAAGAGAAAAGGCAATTATCATGTTTCCTTTTTTTTTTTTTTTTTTAATTTATGTATTATTATATTTATTTATAAATTCAGTCATGCACTATAAATGATCACAAGGGTTAACCATTTCTAATCAGTTTTTGCTCCACTTTTTAAAGTTTATTTGAACACATTATTAATTATGTTACATTACATTTTAATTTCCGCTTCCTTTTCTTTTTGAGAAGTAGACAGAGTAAAAAAAAGTAACACTTAATGAAAACAAGTTTTATGCAGAATATTTGTATGGGCACAATTACTACAGTATGAAAGGTTAATTTTGTAGCATTAAATATTACTTGATCAATGTGTAAGTTATCAATATGGGACAGAGGAGACTTGGAAAATTGAGTATGAGTTTAAACAGCATGTATTGATGTCTGGATCAAAAGATTTGATCTAAAACTGAAAAAAGTAATGTGTTAAGGTGGATACTAAAATGTGGAAAGAATCTCCCTTTCTAACTAGTCCTAAAAGGACCAAAAACTATCATGCATATTAACCAATGACTTAAATTCTGCCAAGTCACTGGTTTTCCTGGCAAGCTCAGGCAACCCATTCCATGCTCTAATAGCACTAGGGAAGATTGAGCATGTACAAATTTGTCCTAGCATATGGGACGAGGAATGTGCCTTTATCTTTGTGTCTTTCAGAGTATTTTATTAAATTTTGTTTTTGTATTTGAAGATTATGGTTCAGTGTTTTATGTGTAATTGCTACTTTACTTTTGAGTCTTCTATCCTGAAGGCTTTCTAAATTTAGTGATTTTACTAAAGGTGTTACTCTAGTCAAATGTATGTGAATATTCGTTTGTTATAAATCTCACTGCTCTATTTTGTGTTCCAGTTTCTTAATGTTTTCTTGAGTTGAGGGTCCCAAACGGAGGATGCATATTCTATTATTGGCCCAACCAAGGTTAAATAACATTTTAGTTTTTATGTTCTTATTTGATTTATAGAAATTTCTTTTAAATAAACCCTAATGCTTTGTTTGATTTTTTTATAGTTTCATCAATATTGGGATTCCATGACAGTTTTACATTTATTATAACACCTAGGTATTTTGCGTTTTTAGTCTGTGTTACTGGTTTGCCATGAATAAGATAAGTGGAATTAATTTGTTTAAGTTTTTTTTGTTACTCTTAATAACTGACATTTTTCTGGGTGAAAAGACATGCTCCAATTTGATTCCCATTTCTGTAATTCATCTAATTCTCTTTGTAAAATATCAGTGTCTTGTGTTTAAGCAAACTATGGTGGTGAACTTTGTCAAAAGCCTTGGAAAAATGTAGTAAGATAGCATCTATTTGTTCACTATTATCTAAACCTTTTGAAAAATCATCAATTAGTCCTATTAGTTGTGTTTCACATGATCTATATTTCCTAAAGCCATGTTGGTATGGGGTGAGGACATTATGTTTGTCTAAGTGGTTTATGATGTTGCTACATATTATGTGTTGTAGTATTGTACATGTGATGCTGGTAAGTGATACTGGTCTGTAGTTTCCTGGGTCAGATTGATCTCCTGTGGATGCACCTGCATGCCTTTTGTTTAATGTTGAAGAGAAACGGAGCTGCCTACATGGGTTATGATTTCATTGTAATTTATTTTTTAAATCAAATCATTAATTCCATTCTAAATTCATTTTTGTGGAAAATTGATATTGATATCAGACAGACAACATGCTACTTTCAAGAAGAATATTAAGACTTATCTGTTCAAATCTTTTTTAGAGTAGTTTGTCATTTTAACTCTTATGTTTATGTTTGTAATGTTATCACAGCACCTCAACACCTATGTTTGTTAACAGCAATCTATAAATAAAAGTATTATTATTATTATATATATAAGTATTTTGTTTTATTCGGACATACATACTTACATATGTGCGCCTTACTTTGTGCTTTATATTATATAAATATCTATTCATTTCTCTCACTTAACATATATACAAATATTGACTGCTTTATGTTGTAGATTTGATCAGACTAAGAGCATGGAAAGTCTGGACTCTGTCTGGGTCTCCAGAGCCAATGCCATGCAGAGAAAAGGGCGAGCTGGTAGAGTGCAGGAAGGAGTTTGTTTTCATCTGTTTACATCACATCATTTCAAACATCATCTTAGAGAGCAGCCAATACCAGGTTTGTTCAAGATATATCTACTATATATTTACAAATACCACTCACTGATTGATCCTGAGATCTCATCAACTGTCTTACGTACATACCCTATTTTGTTCTCTAGGCCTGAAACTGATGGCTTGAAGAAATGTATACAGTGCCTAATACAGTACATTACTTGCATTTAGATTAAAGGTGGGGAAAAAAAAAAAGTAAAATAGTAGATAGATGAATTGAAAAGCCGAAGAAAAGTCATAGAGTGTACGAAGGACTCATTTTATGTTTTTTTGTCTGGGGGGGGGGGAAGCAGCTTCTAGAATTAACAGGCTCAAAATATGAGTGTCTGTATGTGTTGTGGGCGCATTGTGATAGTTAAAATGAGGCTCATTTATTAAAATTTAAAAAAAAAAGACAAGAAAAGAGTTGTTCTGGAAAGAGAGAGTGGGACATGAAATTTCATTGTAAGAGATACAGTAATTCATAGGCTAAAAAAGCATGTTACATTGATTGTTAAAATGAGCCCCGTTTTATACAATTAATAAAAAAAAGAAGAGAAGGATGTGTTCCAGCCATAATAAACAATAAAAAGCCTTGGAACAAATCCAGCCATAATAAACAATAAAAAGCCTTGGAACAAATCCAGCCATAATAAACAATAAAAAGCCTTGGAACAAATCCAGCCATAATAAACAATAAAAAGCCTTGGAACAAATCCAGCCATAATAAACAATAAAAAGCCTTGGAACAAATCCAGCCATAATAAACAATAAAAAGCCTTGGAACAAATCCAGCCATAATAAACAATAAAAAGCCTAGGAATAAATCAACTGGTGTTGCAGGTGTGTACTGCTAGTGTATATATATAATTAAATGTTGTCCATCTAGGTCATCAAGAAAAAACAATAAGATCATTTCACATGACCAGTGAAGCAGGTATGAGTTACCTCTGTATATATCCCTGATATATGACCTGCTTTGATTCTATGTGAAAATGTGTTTGTTGCAGAAGTACAAAGAGCCTGTCTAGAACAGTTAGTACTGAAGATCAAGATGTTACCTTTATTTAATGAGCAACCTGTACAGGTAACTTTAATGAAGAACACTGTACAATTTGTCTCATTTATTTAATAAGTATTTCAATTAAACAGTAAATATCATTTCCTTAATTAAAAAATGTAGTAATCTATCCCTGCAAGTTAAGTCTATCCACTTCTTGCGATTTATTTGTAGACTGTCTTGGAAAAATTGATTGAAGCACCATCTCTAGAGGCTATTCAGGGAGCTGTCAAGCGTTTAACAGATCTAGGAGCCCTGGATGACAATGCTGTAAGAAAAGTTTTTTTTTCCTCGTAAATTTCAGTTTAGATATTTCACTCATAGACAGCTACAATAGAATGAGGCATTACTATAAGCAGAGTTAAAATTATAATGCAAGTCAATAGTCTGAAGATGATTAAATGTAAGACAAAGCAAACCAATAACATCTCCTTAATTCCAATTCTGTCTGAAATATTAACACATTTGTATATCCAGGACTTGACTCCACTTGGCTATCATGTTGGATCATTGCCTGTAGATGTTAGGTAAGTGTATATTGTGGTGGATTTATTTACATTTAGTTTTGAGGCTTTTGGTAATTACATTTATGTGAGAAAAAATGTATTGAATTTAGTTTTGAGGCTTTTGGTAATTACATTTATGTGAGAAAAAAATGTATTGAATTTAGTTTTGAGGCTTATGGTAATTACATTTGTGAGAAAACAATTTATTGAATTTAGTTTTGAGGCTTTTGGTAATTACATTTATGTGAGAAAAAAATGTATTGAATTATAAATGTGTGTTTAACAGTAACTTATTTCCTTTGGTTCTGCCTACGTGTAGGATTGGCAAGCTGATGTTGTTTGGTGCTATATTCAGATGTCTGGACTCCACTCTGACCATAGCAGCTACTCTCAGTTTCAAGTCACCATTTGTAAGTTATTATCTGTTCATCTTATGTACTACACTTATACTCTTTCATGTCCTAATTTCAGTACTCTTTCATGTCCTAATTTCAATACTCTTTCATGTGCTAATTTCAATACTCTTTCATGTGCTAATTTTAATACTCTTTCAAGTGCTAATTTCAATACTCTTTCATATCCTAATTTCAATACTCTTTCATGTGCTAATTTCAATACTCTTTCATGTCCTAATTTCAGTACTCTTTCATGTGCTAATTTCAATACTCTTTCATGTCCTAATTTCAATACTCTTTCACTGCACATCTTAACTTCTGTATCATAACATTAGTTATATAATAGAAGAAACATTTATCTGTGTTTTCAGTATGATCACATTATTATTGCTTGCTTGTCAATTTTTTTTAATGCATTTCATTGTCTTTGTTTTAGGTGTCCCCCTTTGGGTTGAAACAAGAGTCTGATGAGAAAAGGAAAGAGTTTGCTGTGGGTAACTCTGACTATCTGACCATGTTGAATGCTTACAAGGTAAATAGCATGACAGTTTTGTTCTATTTTTTGCTTTTTTTTTTTAAGACTTTCTACTTTTGGTTAAATTAAACACAAGTCAAATCCTATTATCTTTATTTTGTCTTGAAATCTCAACCTATAGACTGGAAGCCATACACCTAATCACTTATATCTTTCAGATTCTTTATCTTTATAGTATTTTCCCATTGTTTATTAAGATGTAAAATTATGTTTTTCTATTGAATGTCATGTTTGTGTCCAGGGTTGGTGTGAAGCCAAGTTAAAAGGTTCCCATCAAGCTTATCTTTACTGTCAGGAAAATTTTCTGTCTATTAAAACTTTACAGGTAAAATATTTCATGAGAAGCATAATATTTTGTTTGCTGAATTGTACATAGATACAGTACGTAAGATTATCTTGTCTTGCAAATTGAAGTGCTTTATATAAATGTTTTCTGCTCCCCCAGATGTTGGCTAGTTTAAAGCAACAGTATGTGGAACTTCTCTCTGACATAGGGTTCATACAACAGGATATTAAACTTAAAGATGTGGAGAGGGCTGCAAGGGGAGGCACTGATGGTGTGGCACAAATCACAGGCATTGAGGTAAGTACTCTGCTTAGTAAGTACTCTGCTTAGTAACTACTCAGCTCAGTAAGTACTCTGTTCAGGTCTTTGCTTTTTTTTTTAATGAAACACTAATGTGTCAGTGTTGTCTAACTATTGGATTCAATACAGCAGTGATCTCTAGATTAATATAATCACAGCCATTTGATAAGTTGTCATTGTTGATTAGAGCTTAAGTGGAACCTCATTAAAAGCAGCCTGGAGGACAAAAGTAGTCATCATCATATTCCCATAGACACTCCTTGTTGACAGTGAGTGTAATCAAGGTTCCATCGTGTATGTTTAGCTATAGATGTACATTCTACCTCTATGTATCTGTGTTTTTTTAAATCATTTTACAGGCCAATGTAAACTCAAACAACTTGAAACTTCTATCAGCCCTCCTGGTTGCTGCCCTTTATCCTAATATCCTGCAAGTTCTGACACCAGAGACTCGTTACCACCCATCAAGTTCAGGTAATTCAATCTTTTGATAATCATAACTTAAGTTTTGAAAGTTCACAATCTTTTCGTAATCATAATTTCAGTTTTGAAAGCTTTTGATAATCCTTAGTTTGGGGGCTCCTATTTGTGTCCCTCTTATTTAAGCTTTTATTTACTTGACATGTTTCTTTGACTTATTTCAGGTGCTGTTGTGAAACAACCAAACCCAGAGGACTTGAAATTTAAAACAAAACAAGATGGCTATGTAGGTCAAATGACCTTTTTTTTTGATATTTTAAAAAATATGTTAATTGTAAAACACATTTTAAAAAATTAGTCATGAATGCCAGCCATAGTTAAATGTAAATGTGGTTAAATAACTATTATATTTCTAAAATTAAACACTTCCAACTTCATTTCTCGTATCACTGTCTCATTACCAGGTACATATTCACCCATCGTCTGTTAACTTCCAAGCTCGACATTTTTCCAGTCCATACTTGGTGTATCATGAGAAGGTGAAAACAACAAAGGTGAGTGTTGAGATTTGAGTCGATGTTTTCAATCAGTGTATCTTAACTCATTGCATCCACTCATTTCTTTGATTAGTTGCATTGATCTCTGCTTTGAGTCAAGGATTTGATTCAATGACTGTATGCTTCAATTCTCTATTCTGATTTTATTCTTCTGTTGACCTCTTTGATCCACTGTGATACAGAGGCTAGTCACATCCAAGAGATAAATGACTAAATAGTTCTCAACTTGTGTGAGAGAAAGAATGTAAACTTAAGTTTGAAAAAATGTCAAGCCATTAGTGAAGTATGTGATTTATTCTGGTTATCACATTATAGTGATTCTAGACCTAGTGTCAGGCTGTCACATTTTAGTGATTCTAGATCTAATTAAAACTTCACTTATAACTTCAATAATTCATATGAACTTGATTTGTAGAACAAACAGGGACGATATCTTTCAATATGATACAATAAAGTGAGAATTCTGGGAAAAATTTACATGTAGAAGTTACTGCTTATTTTTTATTCATTGATCCTTTCATATCATTCAATCTCAATCTCCTTTCATATCATTCAATTTCTTCCATATCATTCAATCTCTATCTCCTTTCATATCATTCAATCTCTATCTTCTTTCGTATCATTCAATCTCTATCTTCTTTCGTATCATTTAATTTCTTTCATATCATTCAATCTCTCTCTCCTTTCATATCATTCAATCTCTATCTCCTTTCATATCATTCAATTTCTTTCATATCATTCAATCTCTGTCTCCTTTCATATCATTCAATCTCTATCTTCTTTCGTATCATTCAATCTCTATCTTCTTTCGTATCATTCAATCTCTATCTTCTTTCATATCATTCAATCTCTATCTTCTTTCGTATCATTCAATCTCTATCTTCTTTCGTATCATTTAATTTCTTTCATATCATTCAATTTCTATCTCCTTTCATATTGTTACGATCTTCTCTATCAGGCCTTCTGCAAACACTGCCCAACAGCACAACACGTCTAAAACATCAACTTGACAACAAGAGCTTCAATAAACAAAGTGGCGGTTTATTTACAATAACATCAACAACAGCCAATAAACACAATTGGCTACGGTAACTTCAAATGCTTTGCTACACTACAGAACTGCCTAACTAATCACAAGTCTCTCTAGCTCGTACAGCTACATTTTCGAGGACTCACTTCGTAGCACACAGTCCTTTCTGCTTGCTGTCCTGGACTCTACTGTCCTTTCTAACACACTGTCTCTCGTCTGTAAAGGCTTTGTGGTCACATGACCATAACATTGGTCATATTGCGTGCATTAGTAGTAATGTCCCTTGTTCACCAGCCCTTGACCTGTGTGATTGGCCTGAATCATGTGTGTCAGTAGGCCGCACAAACATTAACCCTTTCAGTCCGCCACTAGGGTTATAGCATTGCCCCCTTCTCAGATTTGTCCGTCCCGGACAAAATCTACCTCACGACATGGGCGTTGGAGGTTTATCGACGCAGGTGGGGGTCTATCAGTGGGCATGGCAGTGGGCCTGTATTGCCATCTCGATGGGGTCATCTGCATTGCTGCCTGTGTATGTCTTTTTCTCCTGCACCAGTTGGTCTTACTTTGGTTGAGAGGACGTCGTGCATTTTGCCTGGTCTTTCCGTCAGTCGCCGCCGATCGCAGCCTCGTGGCTAGTAGCGGAGCACTTGATGTCATGGCAGTGGGCATCAAGACCGTTGGTTTTACACGTTGCTTCAGCAGGCTTTCTCGATGCGCCGTAGGCCCCCAGGAGGCCCGGTTGTCAGACACGGCAAAATCTTCAAGCGTGTCTGGAAGACATGTCTGTGGGGCACGTGGGTAACGTACTGTGTGTACAAGTCCATCTGCTGCACCACCATCAGCGCTTCTCTTGCTGATACTGGTATCAGGACAAACGTCGGTTTGGTCAAGACTTTGTTGGCAAGACTTCCGGTGCTCGTACTCTCCCTGCCAGGCGGCCCTGTCAGTACAGTACTTGCTGAACGCCTGGGTACAGGCAGGAATCACGTTGACTTGATCAGATCTGTGCTCAGCGCTGTCACAACAAATGTCAGGATTCTTGTCGTAGGAGCCAAGCTTGCACGGCTCGCTATCACAGTCATAGACAGCACTACCATCAACAGCTTCTCCGTTGAGTAACGGATTGTTTATACCTCTTGACATGGTAGCCATCTGGTCGTCAGTCTTGTTCATCACGGTATCAAACGTTTCATCAATCTTGTTCAGCGAGGTACTGGTACCTATCTGGTCTACTTTGGCACAGGTCTCTTTCTGAATGTCACCGTTGATCACCTTCTGGAAGCAAGCCAACATCTGTTCTTGAAAGGTGATCAAGAGCTCTACAACATCGGGTTCTAACTCGAACAGGTAGGTGCCCGGATCTTCACCATCGTCCAGCAAGGCTTGTCGAAGGCGTTCTTTAAGAGTTTCATGGTTTCTTTCAAAGCATTTCAGTCCATGACATCGAAGCTCTTGTTTCAATTCTTTTAGATCAAGTTCAGCAAGCAGTTTCACAGAAGCCATAAGAAATCCCACTTCAAGACACCAGTGTTACGATCTTCTCTATCAGGCCTTCTGCAAACACTGCCCAACAGCACAACACGTCTAAAACATCAACTTGACAACAAGAGCTTCAATAAACAAAGTGGCGGTTTATTTACAATTACATCAACAACAGCCAATAAACACAATTGGCTACGGTAACTTCAAATGCTTTGCTACACTACAGAACTGCCTAACTAATCACAAGTCTCTCTAGCTCGTACAGCTACATTTTCGAGGACTCACTTCGTAGCACACAGTCCTTTCTGCTTGCTGTCCTGGACTCTACTGTCCTTTCTAACACACTGTCTCTCGTCTGTAAAGGCTTTGTGGTCACATGACCATAACATTGGTCATATTGCGTGCATTAGTAGTAATGTCCCTTGTTCACCAGCCCTTGACCTGTGTGATTGGCCTGAATCATGTGTGTCAGTAGGCCGCACAAACATTAACCCTTTCAGTCCGCCACTAGGGTTATAGCAATATCATTCAATCTCTGTCTCCTTTCATATCATTCAATCTCTATCTTCTTTCGTATCATTCAATCTCTATCTCCTTTCATATCATTTAATTTCTTTCATATCATTCAATCTCTCTCTCCTTTCATATCATTCAATCTCTCTCTCCTTTCATATCATTCAATCTCTCTCTCCTTTCATATCATTCAATCTCTCTCTTCTTTCATATCATTCAATCTCTCTCTCCTTTCATATCATTCAATCTCTCTCTTCTTTCATATCATTCAATCTCTCTCTTCTTTCATATCATTCAATCTCTCTCTTCTTTCATATCATTCAATCTCTCTCTTCTTTCATATCATTCAATCTCTATCTTCTTTCATATCATTCAATCTCTATCTTCTTTCGTATCATTCAATCTCTCTCTCCTTTCATATCATTCAATCTCTCTCTTCTTTCATATCATTCAATCTCTATCTTCTTTCATATCATTCAATCTCTATCTTCTTTCGTATCATTCAATCTCTCTCTTCTTTCATATCATTCAATCTCTATCTTCTTTCGTATCATTTAATTTCTTTCATATCATTCAATCTCTCCTTTCATATCATTCAATCTCTTTCATATCATTCAATCTCTCCTTTCATATCATTCAATCTCTGTCTCCTTTCATATCATTCAATTTCTTTCATATCATTCAATCTCTCCTTTCATATCATTCAATCTCTTTCTCCTTTCATATCATTCAATCTCTTTCTCCTTTCATATCATTCAATCTCTCTCTTCTTTCATATCATTCAATCTCTATCTTCTTTCGTATCATTCAATCTCTATCTTCTTTCGTATCATTCAATCTCTCTCTTCTTTCGTATCATTCAATCTCTATCTTCTTTCGTATCATTCAATCTCTATCTTCTTTCGTATCATTCAATCTCTCTCTCCTTTCATATCATTTAATCTCTCTCTTCTTTCATATCATTCAATCTCTATCTTCTTTCATATCATTCATCTCTATCTTCTTTCGTATCATTCAATCTCTCTCTTCTTTCATATCATTCAATCTCTCTCTTCTTTCATATCATTCAATCTCTCTCTTCTTTCGTATCATTCAATCTCTATCTTCTTTCGTATCATTCAATCTCTCTCTTCTTTCATATCATTCAATCTCTATCTTCTTTCATATTGTTGTAACTCTAGGTTAGGCACTCAACGAATAGGCATGCAACTCAACACAGTGTAACAGGAAATAAATACAGGTGTTTATTCACTAGGACAAACACATAGCATCCTTCAGCTTCCTCAGAGTCTTTCTACTAATTTACCAGTCCTTTAGACAGCAACCCGAATGTGGACCAACGACAGCCTTCCCCGCTTCGCTCCAGGTCCCTTCTACAACCTTCAGGCAGCACCAAAAGCTGGCTTCTTAGTTTCCAAACATTCAGACTCTTCACAATCCCTGATGCAATGTTATTATCTCCGTTCTAGTCTCTTCCTGTTTACGTTCACTAGTGCGCTAGTGCGCACCTCAAGCACTGGTGCAAGGCAGGGTTACAACAATATCATTCAATCTCTATCTTCTTTCATATCATTCATCTCTATCTTCTTTCGTATCATTCAATCTCTCTCTTCTTTCATATCATTCAATCTCTCTCTCTCCTTTCATATCATTCAATTTCTTTCATATCATTCAATCTCTCCTTTCATATCATTCAATCTCTTTCTCCTTTCATATCATTCAATCTCTTTCTCCTTTCATATCATTCAATCTCTCTCTTCTTTCATATCATTCAATCTCTATCTTCTTTCGTATCATTCAATCTCTATCTTCTTTCGTATCATTCAATCTCTCTCTCCTTTCATATCATTTAATCTCTCTCTTCTTTCATATCATTCAATCTCTATCTTCTTTCATATCATTCATCTCTATCTTCTTTCGTATCATTCAATCTCTCTCTTCTTTCATATCATTCAATCTCTCTCTCTCCTTTCATATCATTCAATCTCTCTCTCTTCTTTCATATCATTCAATCTCTCTCTCTCCTTTCATATCATTCAATCTCTGTCTCCTTTCATATCATTCAATCTCTATCTTCTTTCGTATCATTCAATCCCTATCACCTTTCATATCATTCAATCTCTCTCTCTCCTTTCATATCATTCAATCTCTCTCTCCTTTCATATCATTCAATTTCTATCTCCTTTCATATCATTCAATCTCTGTCTCCTTTCATATCATTCAATCTCTATCTTCTTTCGTATCATTCAATCCCTATCACCTTTCATATCATTCAATCTCTCTCTCTCCTTTCATATCATTCAATCTCTCTCTCCTTTCATATCATTCAATCTCTCTCTTCTTTCATATCATTCAATCTCTCTCTCTCCTTTCATATCATTCAATCTCTCTCTCCTTTCATATCATTCAATCTCTCTCTTCTTTCATATCATTTAATCTCTCTCTCCTTTCATATCATTCAATCTCTCTCTTCTTTCATATCATTTAATCTCTCTCTCCTTTCATATCATTCAATCTCTCTCTCCTTTCATATCATTTAATCTCTCTCTCCTTTCATATCATTCAATCTCTCTCTCCTTTCATATCATTTAATCTCTCTCTCCTTTCATATCATTTAATCTCTCTCTCCTTTCATATCATTCAATCTCTCTCTCCTTTCATATCATTCAATCTCTCTCTCCTTTCATATCATTCAATCTCTCTCTCCTTTCATATCATTCAATCTCTATCTTCTTTCATATCATTCAATCTCTATCATCTTTCGTATCATTCATCTCTATCTTCTTTCATATCATTCAATCTCTCTCTCCTTTCATATCATTCAATCTCTCTCTTCTTTCATATCATTCAATCTCTATCTCCTTTCATATCATTCAATTTTTTTCATATCATTCAATCTCTGTCTCCTTTCATATCATTCAATCTCTATCTCCTTTCATATCATTTAATTTCTTTCATATCATTCAATCTCTATCTTCTTTCGTATCATTCAATCTCTCTCTCCTTTCATATCATTCAATCTCTCTCTTCTTTCATATCATTCAATTTTTTTCATATCATTCAATCTCTGTCTCCTTTCATATCATTCAATCTCTATCTCCTTTCATATCATTTAATTTCTTTCATATCATTCAATCTCTATCTTCTTTCATATCATTCAATCTCTCTCTCCTTTCATATCATTCAATCTCTCTCTTCTTTCATATCATTCAATCTCTATCTTCTTTCGTATCATTCAATCTCTATCTTCTTTCGTATCATTCAATCTCTCTCTTCTTTCATATCATTCAATCTCTATCTTCTTTCGTATCATTCAATCTCTATCTTCTTTCATATCATTCAATCTCTATCTTCTTTCCTATCATTCAATCTCTATCTTCTTTCGTATTATTCAATCTCTATCTTCTTTCGTATCATTCAATCTCTCTCTCCTTTCATATCATTAAACCTCTCTCTTCTTTCATATCATTCAATCTCTATCTTCTTTCATATCATTCAATCTCTATCTTCTTTCATATCATTCAATTTCTTTCATATCATTCAATCTCTATCTTCTTTCATATCATTAAACCTCTCTCTTCTTTCATATCATTCAATCTCTATCTTCTTTCATATCATTCAATTTCTTTCATATCATTCAATCTCTATCTTCTTTCGTATCATTCAATCTCTGTCTTCTGGCAGATGCTTTGAAAGTGAATGTTGGGAAAGTAAAGTTTCTTAACTCTTGTTTATTTATATGAGTCAGAATTTCTTTTGACAAAATTTAATAGAAAAATTTCTCAGTTTCTGAATAATAATGACACATGACATGACATCCATGTTATTAGTAATGCCTGATGTGCTTGGCTGCATGATTTGTGACATTAGTATAAAATAACTCAAGGTTGACCCATGCCATTTTGGCAGCAGATATTGAAATGTCTAGAAGTATTTTATCTTATCAATTAAAAATGTTCCTTCATGAATCAAAATAAACTCATGAGCCATTGTCTTTTTCTTTCAAAGGAGCTGCTGTAACCTATATACTGCATAAAATAGCGTCAAATCATATATATCTTGAATTGGTTCTAGGTTTACATCCGAGACTGCTCTATGGTCTCTGTGTATCCACTGCTTCTGTTTGGTGGTGGTGGGATATCCATGGATCTCTATCAGGGTCACTTCATTCTGTCCATTGATGATGGTTGGATTCAGTTCAAAGCTTCTTCAACACAGGTTGGTTAGCATAAACCTTTTTGTAATAAGTCAGCTTGTTTAGAAGTCGACGAGTTAAAAGTTTTGAAATAAACTTTTATATCTAGACTGACTGCAAAGTTTTGTTTGAGCTAAACTTTTATATGTAGATTGCATCAAATATTAAATTACATTAGGAGTTATAATTATAAGAGAATGGGCTATGCACCTTGAAATGGGTCTTTTTAGATAAACTTTTAAAATAATCCTACACTGTGCATAGAGGGGTGGCAATGTTTCAATTATATTGTAGAAGTATGTTCCTTAAACTATGATGATGTATACTTCCAATTCATCTTAGTTTTAGTGACTAAACCTATTGTAATATGATCAAAACATATACTGGCTAACATAGTTGGACACTTGCTAAAAGGATTTTATTGTATATTGAAGACAATTTTTTCTTTAGTAATAGTTTTAACCTTTTGAAGGAAAACAAAATGGTTGTGATAATTTTCTGGCTAATAACAGAAACAAAATAATCTTGTTTTGGAGGAGTTCGTCATTTATTTTACAAATAACTTAAAAATGAATTTTATTTTGAATTCATATGTATTTATTACCATTGTCATAGTCTTGACTAGTGTTGTAGGCATAACATAGTCTTGACTAATGCTGTAGGCACAACATACTCTTCACTAGTACTGTAGGCATAACTACTTGACAGAATGACAAACAAAAAAAAAGCAGAAAGAATTATTGTTGTAATTTCCAAAAACAAAAATAGTTTAGAATGTAGGTAGGTAGCCTGGAAATTTCTGGAAAAGAGGGCTTTTTACATTGTTTTTTTTTAAATATTTTTAATGCTGAATACAGAAAATTCTACAACTTGTTCACAGGTGGCTGAATTGGTTAGAGATCTTAGGTATGAGCTGGATCAACTCTTGTCAGACAAAATCTCACAGCCAGACATGGACCTCTTGACCTGCCCTAGGGGAAGCAAGATAATTAGTTGTATAGTGGAACTTATCAGTAGCCAGTAGTGGGTGTTAATATTCTATTCAAAGCATGGTATTGTTGACTTAAGTGTCTAGTCCACTGAGCTCCTGGACATCAGTGAAGAAGTTGTGGGGCCTGGAGAGACTGCTCTCTATATGAAGTTCACTAAGTTTATCCCACCTCCAAAGGGATATAACTTTCTGTGATTAATGGATCATCCCACTACCCTCAAGCAAAAACAAACAAAAGGGAAAAACTTTTTCAAAGCATTTGAAGATAGATAATTATTTTTAAAAGCTAGACTCTCCCACTAACAAATCTTGCAGCTAGAGAATCACATAATCTAGTAGGCACATTCTCTGCATAATTTCAATATTTGGTTGTAATATTGTGTGTTAACTTCATTAGCACCAACACTCTAAGTAAGAGGTTTGTGTGTGTGTATTTACATTCAGTGCAAGCTATTTAGTGTGAGAAAATGTATGTATGAATCAACATTCACCAAGTAATAACATCATTGTTTTCCTTCTATTTCACTGTTGACTAGATATCTGAGTATGCAGCCAGAGTAAAACATGGAAGGTGCTACTGTTTGTTTGAAATATTTTGTGCATAACTTTGAGGGTAAATGAAAGTGGATGTCATTATTGTTTCAATGTACATGTTTGTTTTATTCTTAAATATTTTATGCAGCGTTGTTACATTCTATAAGCAGCTTGGTCTATCCATTAAATAGAGCTATGCAATTTTGTAGAATGTTTGTCATAACCTATGTGTGTAATGTTTATACAACTGTCTAGGCCTTTATCTCCTTACATAAAGACACAATTTGGACATTCTGACACTCTTGATTCACCCCAGAAGCTCATTAAATATCTTGCAGTAGGTGCAGAAATCATAGCATGTTATTTTCATCACTTCAGTAAAAAAACATAGTGTGTTTTCAACTGTTTGCCTGTTTGCTCAATTCTGCTGCAGAGAAGCCAGATTTTTAGCCTACGTTTGGCAAATAATGTTTTTAAATGATAGCAAGCCCACTGAGGGAAGGTGGGCATGAAGCACTGACCTACATCCAGATTGGTTCACTAGCACATTTGTTATCCAGACACTTGACTTAACTACTTTCACTGCAATCAAACTGCATCCCAAAAGATTATGTCAGCTTGTTAATAAATGAAATCATTCTGTTAAGCAGTTAGATGGTTAAATTGAAAATACTTTTTGGATTAAATCTTTCAACTGTCTTGCCAATAAGTCAGTGATGCTATTATGTGGTGTGCAAATAAGAGGGTTTTTATGTCCGAGTATTTTATAATTTATTTGTGTGAAAACATTATATTATCTGGCACATTGTAATATTTCATAATGAAACCAGTATTTAAGGCTAAATACCCTAATACTTTTTAGAATGACTTATATTTGACTTATCAAGTATAATTGAACTACTAACTAGCATACTATTGTCAAATACTAAACTGTAGTTGAAGGCTTTTAGTGGAAGGGGAACTAACAATTCAGCTTTTATGTAAAATTATTTGCATGAATAACTCTTAAAGAGTAAATGCTAGAATTTCTAATTGATTGTTTGACTGAGGTGCTCATTTCTTAACTAGATATCTTGTCATGTCATTTTATTAGGACAATAAAATGCTTGTTTCATGTTATCAAGTGTTTTTTGAAAACCTGGACATGTTTCATGTTTCATATTACAGTAGCCAGTACTGGACTTCAGTTTTATATTATAACAGCCAGTACTGGACTTCAGTTTTATATTATAACAGCCAGTACTGGACTTCAGTTTTATATTATAACAGCCAGTACTGGACCCAAGTTTCATATTACTGTAGCCAGTATTGGACCTAAGTTTTATATTATAACAGCCAGTACTGGACCCAAGTTTCATATGACTGTAGCCAGTATTGGACCTAAGTTTCTAGTCAGCACTGGACCTAAGTTTCCTATATTACAATTGTGTATACATAGTGTATGAGTGGACTAGCTTGGTAGATAGTGAAAACAGTTTCTTTTTAACAGCTCTAAATACAGCTGTGTTTCTCAGAAATGCATCTTTATTTACTTACAGCTTTGTTCCTCATAGCACTGCTCTTAATGACCTCCCCTTTAAAGTGCTTTGGTTTCTCTTTGTCTTGGTCCAACCAATCAGAAATGAAACAGACATGCGTATTTACTAACCTAGTGCTAGGTTTCAGCAGAAATGATTTTTATTTTGTCCATTTATTACCTTCATTATACGCAGTAATGTCACATCAAGAAAGGTATATAGCTTCATAACATAAGTGTATATACACTCACACACATTTCAACAAAACAACTTCCGGTTGAGCAAGTTCATCAGATATTTAATTCACTTACTTGAAATGGTACACAATGATAACAAAGGGAGACAAGTTTTCAGTCCACAAAATGTACAACGAAGTGAAAACATTGAGGAACATTTGTATTTTGACAACTAAACGAGTGATCCCATTACTACTGGGGTCATCAAAGACACTCTGATCACCATAAGACGACATTCTAGAATATTCTGTTAATAAACACTTTAACAAGGTCTGACCTTTGATTGACATATGTGTCTAAAAGCTGGTGAACTAGAACAATACACCCATACTTATAAAAACACACCGGGTAAGGGTAACCGGGTTTTAAAAACGACCCCCACACCCGGGTTTTAAAAACGTACCTTCCTCTGAATAGATGTGGATCCGCCAGTAGTTAATATTCTTTACACACACATTGACACATAGGCCTATCAGTACATACACATAAATAACTGATCATTAGAATTCGAAGCTAGACGAGGGCATCAATACCACTGAAATGTGAACAAGGAAACAGATCTGTTGAATACGAGTATCTAGTCGTGATCCAGGCAGCATAGGCTTCTATATTAAAGTAAAGGATCAGAGCTTGCGATCTATGGAGGATGTGCAGCTCATCTGTTTCTATGGTCGACAGTCCACGAAGGTGTCATGTAGCCAGCACAACCAGAAACTGCCTTTACTTCCCCTAAGTAAGTCAGATACTCATTACAGTTAATGCCCTAAAAATCCCAGGTTTTAATGACCGCCACGCCCCCGTAGGTCTATAGGTAATTTCTATTAAGTAATGCCGATTACAATTGTCATTCAATAACTTCCTTCGACCTAGCGGTATCTAAATCTACATCCACGCTGCGTATTTCACTGAACACCATAACATGTGGGTTAGACTTGAAATGATATATTTTTTTGGGTTCAATTTGTGTCAGCTATTTGTATTACTTATCACTAGCGCATGAACAAAATAAAATAATCGTTGGTGTTACAAATACATTCATTTGAATCTATTACATTTGGCTGCTATTGAACAAAGACGTAGTGGGGGGGGGGGGCACAAAGCCTCGGGCGCCACCCTCAGGGCGCGGCGCCTAAAAATAACGATTAAAAATAATTGTAGATATTTAATTAGGGAATACATTCTAAGGTTATTTGTATTATATTATTTGTAAATACTTTTTATTTATAAACCTATATTTCTATGTGATGTTCATGGAAAATGGGGGGGGGGGGGGGCGCCACTAGAGTTTCTTTCCCCTGTTAAAACACGTTTTGTTAACTACGCCTCTGCTATTGAATGACGTAAAAGAAATCTGTTTCTATGAAATTCAAAGTCAAGCCTTCATTGAGATTCTAACCCGAGACTCCTCGGTTCAGAAGCTGAGCTTTATACCTTTCAACCTGGACGGTCCTTGATTAAAATAAAATGGTGGAATATATAAATAACTCCCTTTAACCCCTTCCGCACCCTTTTTTGGGGAGGGGGTTGTTGAGTATTAAATGGATTTGGTCACATTATTATTAAATGAATGAAGCAGAATAAACAGACTCCATTGTCAAAATGTACATTTATACCCCAGTTTCAATCAAACATTACAAGCGTAACTTGAACAATAAGCTCAAAATAATCATTTAAAAAATCAGATGTGACATACTGACCTACTTTAACATTGCAATAGTAGTCACTTCAATCTATTAACTAAAAAAAAACATAATAAAGGAAGCTTGTGTTGCATACAAACTCATGGGCGACCCCTGTGGGTCAGTCGTTCTTACAAATTACGCTATAGGACAACTTCCTTCAAGAAGACAATAGATACAATAATTTAGAGTTTACGAGGTCACCGCAAGTTTTGTTGTACTGCCAGAGTGCCAGCGGATCTTCTATTAAACATGTAATACTGTTTATTAATGGTGCGCACAGCCTAATAATAAGGACATATCACTGTCCCAGCTGGCGTTATTCTGCTTGTCAGTAAAGAAAAATCTTTCTAATACAAACATTCTCTTTAAGAAATAATTTTTACTTTTTAAAAAAACAAAAGCTCATTACAGATAACGCATTCAATGTTCAAATTTAACAACTCCCATTAAGGATAAAATAGCAACAACAACAACAAAAAATTAGCAACACTTTTTATGAGCACATGATCAATACTCACACACTGAAAGTTAAAGGGAAAAACATTTTCAAGATTTTTACGGGCGCATATAGAAATCACATGACGTGGTCATTCATGTTGAGATGTTCATTAATAGAAAAAAAAATTGAATTCTTCAAAACATTCCACAACAACAACAACTACAAGAGATCTAATGCAAATATTATGCTTAAGCTGACTCGATTCAAAAATGAACTTTTAAACCAACGTTATTACATTGACATTGGTCGAATGTGAGTAAGGAGACACAGTCACATGACACTAATGCCTTATTAAATGTTACGAAATTTCATCCATTGATTTGGTGAGACTTTAAACGAAACACTTATTAATTATAACAAACCAAACAAAATTATTATTTTTATTATTATTATAGCTTTATATAGCGCTACTTTCATGCTTATAGCATGGTCAGAGCGCTATGGTCCAATCTCAGTTGTGGACCAGTGGGGGGGGGGGGGGGGAGGGGGTATCTAGGAAAAGGTTTTTCCGTGCTGCCTATTGGTGCTCGGTAAACACAACTCTGCTCGAGTAGGGTGTGGAACCTAAAGCCCTCTTCATAGGTAGCCAAGCCAAGTTCAAGCGTACTTAGCCTCTAGACCACGCTTTTATTAAAAATAAAAACAAAATGTTCACACTGACATCTGTTTGAAAATATTTAATAGAAGAAGCTGTGGATCTTATTTCAATTACATTGTAAAGAGTTTCTACGACTGACATTTCCTATAGGCCTACAACTGGTTCATATATGATTCGTCATCAAAGACAATTTGTTTATCACACAAACCTCAATAGTCAATAGAATTAATTAACTTTCTCTAGCAATAAAAATCTTGTAAGACCATCTGCATTAACCTGGTATATATATGAATAAATCAGTAATACTCTGATGTTAACAAAAAATACATGCAATTAGTATTAACTACCTCGCCATCTAGTAAATCAAAGTCAGTGAACCATTTGATATTAAAAGCATTTTATCTAGTAACAATAATAGTCTCAATAATGCGAATGTTTCATTTTGACCAAAGTTGTTCACTTTCTTCCCCATCATCTATTATTCGAACCCCGACTTGAGCAGAATCTAGAGAGAGAGAGAGAGAGAGAGATCTATTTACTGTGGTCAAGGCAGCACGGAAACCTTGTCCTCCACTGGTCCACACACACACACACAAATAAAAATAAAATTTAAAAAATGGAGCATTGCTATAAGCACGAATGTTGCGCTGTACAAAAAAAAAAAAAAAAAGCAATAGAAAACAAATGTTTCCTAGTTGAAGCGGAGAAATTCTTTTATACAATACCTCTATTCAAGTCAGAACTCCATGGACCCTGAACCTGCATCTCAAAAACGGCTCTAACGATTTTCCTAGTAATTTAACAGTTCATGTATATCGCTGAGAAAAAGAATTTTTAGCCCGTTGGCCACATTGGGAAAACTTTAGTTCGACCATTATAATTTTTCAAAATAAAAAATAAATACATTTTAATTTGGCTTGAGGTCTAGAGCCAACATCGGTTTTGCAAGAACTATCGCGTTCGGGAATTCCGAACGTAAGGCAGGGTTTAATCAATTCAGGACAATTCTGAGCATCGTCTTCGAAGATTTAAAGGCCTAGCGTTGTGTACGGATAACTGAGTTGTTAGTTAACTAGCTGTGCGAAGTTTATTTATAGATTATCTAAGCTTTGCTTATACTTCTACGTGCCTGACTCTAATATAGATTGACGTCTAGATTCTAGATCTTAAGTCTATACTTAAAGAAGTCACCAATAAATAATTTGTTTCTTCTGGTATGCCTGAATCAGTAACATCGTTCGTTCAAGTAGCGGGCAGTGTTAAACTCACGGGTTCGATACCCGTTTTGAAACAAACAAAAAGGTTTTGAGTTTAACCCCCTCCCCTCTTCAGTAGGGTTTGAAGCTAAAAAAGACCTCTTCAATATAAAAAAAAGCAAATTACGCACTCAAAATGTTATTAGCGTAGCTAAATGGGTTTTCACTCAGTTTCCAGTTTAAACCCCTTCAGCGGGGTTTGAAGGTAAAAATTGCCTCTTTGATAATAAAAACAAAGCAAATTATACACTCAAAGTTCTGTGAGTATAGTCAAAGGGGTTTTGAGTTTAAACTCCCCTCCAGTGGAGTTTGAAGCTAAAAAATACCTCTTCAATATAAAAAAAAGCAAATTACACACTCTAAATCTATGAGCGTAGCCAAATGGGTTTTGAGTTTAAACCCCCCGCCAGCGGGGTTTGAAGCTAAAAAAAACATCTTCAATGTAAAAAAAATTACGCACTCAAAATGCTATGAACGTTGCCGAAAGGGGTTTTGAGTTTAAACCCCCTTTAGAGGTGTTTGATGCTAAAAATCCAGAGATTTTTTAGTTAAAAAACCCCAACAGATGATTTTGACGATAAAACTTCCCTTTTCGATATAAAATCTAAAGCAAACTACAGTCACCTAATTCCAAGAGCGTATTCAAGATAGGTTACACATTTCTACTAGTGGCGGGGCTCCATTAATAAAGTGCAGTGAATAGTCATCTGCCGAAATTGAAAAACACTAAATGTGGCCCAACAAAGATGGCTAAGACAGATTTTAGGAGTCAGTTATAGAGATCGGGTCTAAATCAAGGAAATCCTATGCCGAACTGGGAGTCGACCCCTTAGTAAGATTGTGATAGAGCGTCGCATGAGGTTTGCGGGATATGTTCGACAAAATGAATTACGCATAATAAGAGTTGCGATGATATCCTAGTACAAAATAGCGCCACACATTCATGGAGGTTCTCAGAGCAGGTGGGAAGAGGCTTCAGACATTACCAGTGACAGATTGTTGTGGAAACAGCTTGACGGCAAATGCGCCAAAAGGCGCGGGAGGGTCTAAGTCAGTAAGAATAGCACATTTTCAAAATAAAACTTTTTAATAGCAGGAAAATGCACAGTAGATACCTCAGAATATGCATTTTGTTGTTTTTCAATACCAGAAATATTGATTGCCGGCAGGTCTCCGCCCCGCGCTGGGGGAGCGAGACCCCCTTCCTGGCAATGGCGGGGAGTCTACAATTTTCCCACTAACTCCAGAAAGAACCTATTCTAGGGCACAATAAAAGTCTTCCTAAAGAATGAAGAGTCAGAATGTAATAAAGATTATGTACACAAATACATACATATACATTTTTTTTTCTCGGGGGGGGGGGGCGGGGCGGAAAAAAAAACAAAAACCCCGGAAAAAAAAATCCTGGCTACGCCCATGAATGGAGGTATAGTCTTTTTTAAGAATATATTTTTTAAAATATGTTTTTTCTTGTTTAAGGTCCAAAACCAATTACACAGTGGCTCATGCAGTTTTAGTTATCTGTCTATCCCATTTAGATAGAAAAACTGGAAAAGATATTGAAAAGCCAATTTCTCCTTTGGATCTGGTGGGGGCCGCCTATGAGTTTGTGTGATAACAAACGCTCTTTGTAATCTTGTTTCGCGATATTTTAGTGTTAAATCGTTATCATTAGATTTAGATTAATTTATCTCTAAATGAAAGTCAATATCTCTCATACAGCGTGTCCTATGACAATGCCAATCAATAATGAACAAAAGTCTCCCTTCAGAACTTATTAGGTATCGATTACGGTCATATCAATTACTGTCGCGACATTATATTATTTAATATTCGTTTGAAACTAAAAAAGACTTTTCTATCACCGGAATAGATCCCCAATTACCTCAAAGTGTATTTTTGTATTCAGTAGGCACTTCTTTTCATTTTTATCTAGAGACGTCATGGTAAAATAAAATCAAGAACCGGCACGCGTCTCGTGAGGGTCAAAAATTCATGGCGTCTTTCATGATGTAGCTGACGAACTTGAAGAGGTCAGACCAGGCCTGTTCAACTTCCGGTGTCCAGCGGTCTCCTAGAACAGGTTCAATGGCCCAAATAAACTGTGGTCCTATAAGCTGTGAAGAAAATAAAAGAAAAAAATTAAACAAACAAATAATGCAATGAGAAAAAATTATCAATGACCTCGTTTCGATGGAGTAAAATCATAACAAAAAATCTTAAATACCAAAACAACAGCTTGTGCAATAGAATAGCGCAAAAAAACAACAACTCAGTTTTTCTTAACTTATTTATTTGATCCCATATCTCATTGCATTAGTGGCACTAATTAGACGATGTCCAACCCATACACGACTAACGTACGACTGCCTGGTCGTATGATTGTCGTCTAGATTTTCGATGGTCTCCGGTTCAAACCCTGCCCGTTGCATCCCCTGCCATCCTGCTGAAGGTCTGCGCTAAGATGAAGATTTAATAATCTTCATTTTTTAAAGGAACTCTGAAACTTTCAATTCAGAACAGAATTGAATAGACTTAGATCTATGGAGTCACGTCACAAGTCACATTATTCAATAGATGTAAATCCATGGAGTCACGTCCAAAGTTACATTCTTCAATAGATGCAAATCCATGGAGTCACGTCCAAAGTTACATTCTTCAATAGATGCAAATCCATGGAGTCACGTCCAAAGTCACATTATTTAATAGATGTAGATCCATGGAGTCACGTTCCAAGTCACATTATTATTCCAGGATAACACAAACTCCAACGATCTCTAGCAAGTGCCTTCAAGTCAACATTATCCATGTATGAGTTGTCTTTCTTCTAGATCTAGAATTAAAAATCTAGACGAACTCAGAATCCTCTCCTTTCAAAGGGTAAGAAGAAGGCACTAGTAGTTCTAAGGAGTAGAGTCACTGCACTGAACAGATACGTAATGGATGTCTTCCATCACACTCTGTTGCTCTCTCTTTCTTTATTCGTTTCACATTACTCTTTCTTACCCTCTGACACTTTCACACATACACACACATTACACGTGTGTGTGGAAAATAGAGGGGAACAACTTCAAAAGTTGCAAGTGAAATATTTACCAATCCTATTGAAATTATTTTCCCCTGACTGCATCGTTTATCAGAGCTTGAAGAAAGAATTTCTCCTGTTTAGTGATTGGGTCACGTGACGGGAATGCATATAGCAGCACCGGAAGACAGAAACTATTGCACTATTCTCCCACAGTCTAACTGGGCAGTGTTTTAAAAAGAAGACTTGAAAACGTATGGAAAGGATGTGGGAGAATGTTTCACTTCTAACCACTGACTAGAGTAGACAAGTCTGTTAAAAAACCTAATACTCTTAGACGTGGTAAATTAGATTCCATGGCGCCCGTTGGTAGATCTTCCATCTGGTATCTCTAGGGATTGTCGGATAAAAAAAAAGGAGTTGACCTTTTAGTAATAAGTGCTGGTTTAGGTCTCGCCAAATGAGCAAATGATGGAATGACCGTGTGAGTGACTGAGCCCTAATGGCTGCACAAAAGCAAAGGTAAGCAAAAATTAAACACTTAGTCAAACACTTATAAGGTCAGTAACTCATTACAATCATTCACTCAAAAGGTCAGTAACTCACACATTCCTTCACTCATGAGGTCAGTAGCTCACACAGTCCTTCATTCATGAGGTCAGTAGCTCACACAGTCCTTCATTCATGAGGTCAGTAGCTCACACAGTCCTTCACTCATGAGGTCATTAGCTCACACAGTCCTTCACTCATGAGGTCAGTAGCTCACACAGTCCTTCATTCATGAGGTCAGTAGCTCACACAGTCCTTCACTCATGAGGTCAGTAGCTCACACATTCCTTCACTCATGAGGTCAGTAGCTCACAAAGTCCTTCACTCATGAGGTCAGTAGCTCACACAGTCCTTCACTCGGTCAAGACATGAACTAGCACATCATTGAAATGTACACAATTAAAATACTTTAAAAACTTTTATAAAAAAAATAACACCACAACATCACTGCTATATCTCATTATTCCAAGGTTTTACCTCCCCTTTTTCTATATAAACACAGTTAATTAATTACCACTAATTAATTGGTTGTTTTTTTTTTATTCATTCTTGTATTGTCTTTGACTATAAATAATTGTGTGAACTTGAAACTTGATCCGAGAATAGGAAGTGGGAGAGAGAGCGTGTCAAAGACTCCTCCCAGACAGACGGAGAGAGGTTAGTGGAATCCCCCTGTCCTGCTGTGGCTCTGTCACTACGCACTAGTGCACTAGAAGGAACACAAGATGAATGGATGCCCAGGCATGCTACCCTGCCTTATAGTGGTGCCCGAGTGGAAACGATCGTAGGAGGAAACGATTAGGCCAAACGGGTACCGAAACAAGACTCCCGTGGGAATGCCTAAGGGGGTGCGAGAATTTCCTCATTGCACTGTGCCGGGTCGTAAAAGACCTCCCACAACCTTGTCAACAATCCAGGCGCTGTTCCTCAAGAAGTCGTTTCATAAATGACGTGTCCCGCACGGTTAGCCTGGTATAGAATAGGAATATGGCGGAGGTTCCCGGTGTCCTGCAGTGTCTCTAGTCCGCAGTGACCGTGTCACTGGAAATGACAGCGTCAAAACTAAAACAGATATTCGCAAGACTCTCCGCCAGACAGAACATACTGTTCAATCAGGCCGGTGAGAGGGAGCTCTTGTTCGCTTTTGCTGGCCTAGAGCCTAATGTGAACATGGCTGAACTCTACCAGTTTCAGAAAGATGAATGTACGAGGACATGGTGGAAGAGAACTGTGTGCAGGGCCGCCGCTACCTATTGTGCAATGTGTGCACGTCGGAATATTATTAAAATGACATAATAACCAATCTTTTAAAAATTAGAATATCTTAAGTAAGACCTCGTTTCATCTTCTAATAGGACCTTGTCAAATGTATACCATGGTCTTAAAAAGATCACTCCCATTTTGAGTCTGTCTTGTCTGCTTACTCAGCTTTACTTTTGGAGTCTGTCATGCAGTGGCGTAACTAAGGGGGGGGGGGGAGGGGGGAGAATTTTAAAATCCCCCGGGCCCCCACCAAATGGGTGTCCGAAATTTATTTGTAAATATATAAATTAATATATTTGATTGACAAATAGTGTCAACGGGTGTCTTTTTTTTTTCAACATTTATGGATTAAATGTATCACAAAGACCTATATATATCACCTATATCTAGGTCTATCAGTACGTTGACTTTGTTGACATTTTAAAAATATTTTTCCCCACAGATATCAAAGTTTTTTTTAAAGTTAGTTTTACATTTTAAACTTTGTTGCTACGAATAAAATTGGATGATATACAGCGAATTCCAAGTATCTTGTTACCTTTACTAATAATAGATCTAAATGGCGAGTATTTTATTTCTACACTAATTAACCATGAAGCTAAATTTACAGAATCGAGTATAACAGATCCAAAAGTTATTCTCAATATGCTAGAATAGTCCATTATTCGGGTTCGGCGTCTATAATTTCAGAATTAAACTTCACACTCGAGTTATTACCCATCTATTCATCTTTCCTCAATCCAATGGAAACTCTATTTTTATTTCCATCTAATCCTTTTGCTTTCGCACAAAACATAAACAACAAACAATGACGTTATATCATATAATATTAGCTCATCCTTCCTTTTGAAGTTATTATCACACCTTTCCTTTTAAAGTTCTTAAGAGTGATATCTACTAGCAGGGCCGGCCCTAGCTAGCATTTGCGGGGCCCTATGCGAAACGGATCGTGCGGGGCCTAGTCTGGGTAGGGATGAGCATAATGTCAATATTATTTTTTTTTGAATTAGAAAATAGGCCTACTTTCGTCTTTGCAATAAATTTTTATCAAATGAAAGCTCGCAATGCCACTTTTTATTTATAGGCACGCCAAAATGTCAATTTCGTCTATTCTTCAGGAGATTTGAATAAATTCAAAAAAAGTTCAGGACTTTATCGTATATTTTGCCTTTTCATGAGATTTCCTGGAGGCCCTGGAAAATCAGGAGGTCGAGAAAACCCTGTAATTTTATATACGTTATAATGGTTTAATTTAATAATGTACACTTAGAATTAGCGCGGGTCCTATGAAAGAGTGGGGGCCCACTGCGACCGCATAGGCTGCAGTGGCCTAAGGCCGGCCCTGTTTACTAGGAACTTTAACAATTCGTCCACTTCTGGTTGTCTTGACTGGCACAACAAGTTCTCTAGACGTTGGTCTATAACTGTCTGTTTCGTTTGTTCCAACAGTTTGCAGTTCATTGTCTCCATCGGTATCATAGTACCCAGAGATGTCTTCATCGAAACTCTTATTCAAAAAGCGTTGATTTCTTCTGTATGTTTTTCCGTGTGTCTTTATGATGTAAAATCTGGGTGCTGAATGTTTTTTTTATGACAACTGCTTTCTGCCATGTTTGACATAGACGAACTCTCCGACAGAATAATCTTTAGGTAGTCTTGCTTTTGCATTGTAGTTCACTTTGCTTTTCATCTGTCGTTCGTTGAGTAATGTCTCTGCATTTTCAGCTACCGATGGTTTCAATAGTTTGGGATCAGTTGGAATGATTCCCTGAGTCTTCTACTCGTCAGCAGTTGTGATGGTGAATACGGCAGTCCACTTATCGGAGTATTTCTATACTCGATCATAACGAGATATGGATCTTTCCCACTTTTGTATGCTCTGAATCCTTTTGCTTGCGCAGAAAACATAAACAACCAACAATGACGTAATACCATATAATATTAGCACAGAATCTTCTTCATGCGGTGGAAAATTGAGAATTTTTTGCCTATCTTGAATTCTGGTCAAAGCTCTTGCGCCCAATTAATATAGTTCAGAAGTCTGGACTGCAAATACGGGAAGCTGATAAAGAAATTAGTACCCTTTCATGCTTTCTGCAAAATGATGAGCAACTGACAAAAACCCAATCCATCGAAAAAGCAAAAGAAGGTAGTGAATACTATGGATTCCCTGTAATCAAAACAACCAGAACAAAGAAAAGACTTGATGGGAAGTTGAGTTCTAATGTAGGACTGTCAATAGAACTGCAATTCAAACGTGTTGCGACAGAAGTGCTGGACAGATTTCAAAGGCTGGAAAGAAAATGGATACCTTTGGGTTTCTTCTTGAACCAAGACACCTGTTAGATGAAGACCTGCTTATGACAAACTGTGCTACTTTTAATGTTTGTATGATGAAATAAATGGCAAATCGCTTTTTCAATGATGTCATTGATGCACGAGCACTTTTCATCAACAAACCAGTAATACAATCTCCAATAGACATATTGAGGAAACAGGCTTCATATGGGAATTACTTGTGCTCAGACTTTGCAACCTCCTCTGAATACTGCGAACTCAGGTCACTTCCATTACGTCATGTGAGAGATCATTCTCAAAGCTCAAATTCTTCAAAAGCTATCTCAGGAGCACAATGACACAAGAAAGGCTTATCGTGACTTTAATGTCAGTGAAGTCACAAATACTAGAAAGTATCGATGTAGTTGATGTTATAGATGTCTTTGCTGCACAGAATACACGACGTGAAGCGATATCAATTTAGATTTGTCACTTGTGCATTATTTAACTAATAAACAAAGGTATTATTCATTAAAAGAGTCTTGATTACTTTTTGTTAAGTTTACTGATATACTGAACCAATTTGATTTGGGGCTTATATATTTTTGCGTACATTATCCCATGTCATATGTCGAATGTCAAAATGCAAGGGCCCCCAAAGAGGTCAATCCCCCCGGGCTCCCAAATCCCTAGTTACGCCCCTACTGTCATGTCTGCTCAATCTGCCCCATTGCTGGTGTCTGTAAAGTCTTCTTAACTTTTTGAGTTTGTAATGTCTGTTTAAAATTTGAGATGCAAAGCTTGTTATTTAAAAAAAAAATAATTGAAGTTTTCTTCATGTTTCATTGTGTGGTTTAGTATCGATATGTTATATTTAGTATCGATGTGTTTTATTTGTATCGACAGTCCAATTATTTATAGTTCTGATTATAAAGTGTTGTAACATAATAACTCTCTGGATTAAATAACTAAATTGTTCTTCTCTTACTTCCCTTTGATTTCCTCTTGAAAAAAGACTGATTGACCATTGGCTATTTGATTCTCAGTGTCATGTGATATTTACCTCAAGAATTTGCAATAGATAAAAATCGACTATGATAATTAGGGAACGCGATACGCCAAAGGATAAACCGAAAAGAGCTTAAGCAGAAAACAAAAAACAAAAACCAAGATATATAATCAAGAACATTATTACTGGTGTCACAATCGGCCCTGGCATTACCATCAGCCCACAGTTGGATGACCATATCATGATATGATATACATCTAGTGTCCGTCTAATCATGCACATTTTGCAAACTAATGAGAAGTATTGTAAAATAAAAAGACCTTTATGGCTGTAATGTAGCCTGCTGTAGGCAGTATGTATCAGAATTAACCCCATATAATATTTTTCCTAATCACACAAACACAAATCTATATCGCATTCACAACGTATATTCAAATTTACCATTTATTCCCCCCCCCCCCCATTTTTGAAATATAATGTCCAAAAATTATTAGCGCATTAGTCTTTTATATAAACTTTTAAGAGTATTGTTTTAAAATAAACACTCAAATAGATAGCATCTTGAACACTTGAATAGATAGCAACTTGAACACTCGAAAAGATAGCAAGTTGAACACTCGAATAGATAGCAAATTGAACACTCGTATAGATAGCCACTTGAACACTCAAAGTCCCCTTGGCTACGCTCATGGTATTTGGTGACTGTCGATTGCATTATTTTTTTGTTATATAAAAGATTGGGTGTTAACGTCAATACCCACACTGGGTTTTAAACTCAAACTCCCTCTTGACTGCGCTGGGGCAAGTGGTGGTTTAAAAGTAAAATCTCACCTAAAATAAACACAATTAAAGCAAAAAATCAGTCACAAAATTCCACCCCCCGCCCCGCCGGGGGTCTGAGTGGATTTCATTTCGGCTGGGTTTGAACCCCAAAACTTCCCCCAGCTACACCAATGCCTAACATCTATTTCTGACTCATCTCCACACTTTATTCCTTCTTGGTGTTGACAATTTCAAATATACATTTCTGCAATACATGATTCAACTTGGTTACAGTTTAAATTTCATTTATCAATAATAAATGAAGCCAGCCCTTAATCTGTAAGAGATTGTTGGCAGCGCTACTGGCACATGAAATGCTTGGCGGCATGCAACACGCCCACCTTCAAAGGAATGTCTGACAAGCCTCCAAACCGAAAGTACTAATAGAAATTCTAATTTGACTTTAGTTTGTACTGGGGCTCAAATCCAGACCCTCTGGTTTCAAAGCCAAGCGTTTCACTACTAGGTCCTAATTTTATCAATATCAATAAGAAACTTTTCAAAGATCAGATTCAATCCTGCTAGGGACATGTTTCAACGTCTGCACCTGAAAGTTTGTCACGAGGAATTGGTCAAGTTTGAAAACTCGTTGAACTGTATTTGACATTTCCAATGGATAAAGACTAAGGTTAAGACTGCTTCATTGATCCTTATGGACATTTGTTGTGATTACAAGGACTCTTTTCTCATATACAGACAACATAACTGAAACATATACATAAATAGAACAGACACAGCATAAAGAGTTCATTGAGCGACTACACACAGGCATCTTGGTCCTTTCCATGTTTCCTGATCAACGAGTGGCGTTGATATAGTCTGACCGAGTAAGGAACGAACGAGTTTTTGTACCGCTCGGTTCTAGTTTTGATTGACAGAAGTCGCCCACTTCGCGACGACTTGACGTAGTAATGATGGACCGGGTGGCTGTTGTCTGCCAAAGTTTTTTCCTATTTTTTTCTTAGACATTTTTGTTTCAGTATGGTCGTGTTGGGCGTGTGATTTTTGATGCTCTTTTTATAATGTTGTTAATCGCATACGTCAGTCTTGTATTCTAGTCCATTTTCCTTATGTAATTGTGGTGAAATAGTTACTATTTGTTTATGTTTGTGTAACGTCGTGAGAATGTGTTCACAACATTGATTTAGTGTGCTACTGTCCAAGTCTCTTTCGTCAGTTCATGTGTCGTTCTAGTTTAATAAAGCCTTGTTTTAGGTTAATCTTCAGTGTTCCTTTATTTCTTATTACAATTTATTAAACTAGAAATTTTCAATTCCATGGATCTATGTGCCTCACGTATCTTTTTTGGATTTTCGTTCAACACTATTCTCAGTCTGTAAGTAAAAGTAGTAATACAAATGGAACGTCTATTTAGGCCAAAAGAGCTGGACATAGAGCCTAGCTCGCCATCGGCTGCCGAGAAGTGGCTGCACTGGCTCAGAACATTTGAGAATTTCATCTCCTCAGTCTCTCACTGCGAGATTGACAAAAAGAAATTACTGGAAAACTACGTTTCTTCGAGCGTATTTCAGTACATAAGTGAGTGTACCACGTTCGATGAATCAATCAAAGTGCTACAAAATGTCTACGTGAAGCCTAAAAGCGAAATTTTTGCACGGCACATGATAACTCTTTGTCGACAAGAGAACGGACAAACCGTTGACTCCTTCCTACTTAAGCTTAAAAGTATGGCCAAAGACTGTGACTTCAAAGCTGTCACCGCTGAAGAACACAGAGATATCTTCGTAAGAGACGCCTTCATTACTGGACTGGCTTCAAACAGCATAAGGCTGCGACTCTTAGAGAAATCTACTCTAACTCTACAGTGCGCCTATGAAGAGGCAAGACAACTTGAATATGCCCATAACCATGCCATGGCGTATAACATCCACTCTGAAACTCCCTGTGGAGCTAGCGCCGACGAGGAGAGTGTTTCTCCAACGACAAAAGTAGAACACGAGGTGAGTGCGGCGACTAGTAAAAGATGTTTCTTTTGTGGAAACAGCCCACATCAACGCTTTAGATGTCCGGCCCGTGACGCTACATGCAACCTGTGCGGTAAGAGGGGCCATTTCCAGAAAGTCTGTAGATCGACCAGACAGACACTCAAATCTATAACCTCAGCCATAGTGAAAGCAGATGATGAGACGTCTCGGACTGCAACCGTTGGATCTTCCTGGGCATCGACACCAGCGTCCGGTCTTACTAAATCTACTATTTCAATACTCGTCAATGGAGTACCATTGAAGGCTCTCGTAGATACGGGGAGCAGTGAAAGTTATATATCTTCTTCAATTGCTAAAAGGTACTAATGGAAATTAGAAACGTCCAGAAACAGAATCTACATGGCCTCTACACATCTTTCTCGCACTACTCACGGCCATATTTTCGCTAAAATAAAGTACAAAGATGAACAATATGAAAGTGTTAAGCTCTCACTACTAGATGAACTAGTATCTGATGTAATCTTAGGGCTAGATTTCATCAGCCAGCATGAAAAACTGATGATCCCATTTGAAGGAAAACGAAGCACTCTCCAGGTCTGTACGCTGAAAGCTGCACGAGTTGAAGCCCCTCGCCTCTTCGCTAATCTGGCTCCTAACTGCCATCCCATAGCCACTAAATCTAGAAAATATTCTATGCCTGACTCCAAATTCATTCAAACTGAAATCAAGAGACTTCTATCTGACAAAATTATTGAGCCTTCCACGTCCCCGTGGCGAGCCCAGATAATTGTAACAACGAATGAAAGGCACAAAAAGAGAATGGTTATCGACTATAGCCAAACCATCAATCGATTCACTTACCTCGACGCGTATCCCGTGCCAAAAGTTGATGAACTGGTGCAGGAAATATCTAAATACTCAATGTACAGTACATTTGACCTCAAAAGCGCTTACCACCAGATACCTATCAGGGATGATGAAAAGCAGTACACGGCGTTCGAGGCTGGCGGAAAGCTTTATCAGTTTTGCCGCATTCCTTTTGGAGTGACAAACGGAGTCGCCGCATTTCAAAGGACGATCAACACAATAATTGAGGAGGCAGGGCTACAGGACACGTTCGCTTACGTGGATAACGTTACCATCTGCGGACTTGACTCCATTAGCCACGACCAGAATCTACAGAGATTTCTCAATGCCGCTAAAAAGTACGGTATCACCTTCAACAATGATAAAAGTGCTATTGCGACTAATAAAGTATGCCTCCTAGGCTACGAAATCTCACAAGGGCAATTAAGACCAGACCCCGAAAGATTTCATTCATTGAGAAACCTACCTCCACCACAAGACATGAAATCACAAAAGCGGGTGATTGGACTACTGTCCTATTATTCTCAATGGATCCCTAATTTCTCCAACAAGATCCATTTATTGGTGAACAACAAAGCCTTTCCTCCCCCTGAACAAGTACAACAAGCTTTTAAACAGCTAAAACACGAACTTGAAAACGCTGCTGTGTCGACGATAGACTACAATCGACCACTAACAGTCGAAACAGATGCCTCTGACATCGCGATTGCCGCCACTCTTAATCAAGACGGCCGTCCTGTCGCCTTCTTTTCAAGAACACTCACAAATAGTGAACGCAGACACTCAGCAGTGGAAAAGGAAGCATACGCTATCGTAGAAGCCCTGAGAAAATGGCAACATTACCTTATCAGTAGACCCTTCACATTGGTTACAGATCAACGCTCAGTGTCTTTTATGTTTGACCAGCAGAACAAGGGCAAGATCAAAAACGAAAAGATTCAAAGATGGCGACTGGAGCTTAGTTGTTTCCAATATGACGTCGTATATCGACCCGGGAAACAAAACGCTGCGGCGGATACCTTTTCAAGGAACCACTTTGCGTCAGCAATGACTGGAGAAGACCTCAAACTGTTACACAACAACCTCTGTCACCCAGGGGTCACGAGACTCCTCCATTTCGTTCGGACTAAGAACTTACCTTTTTCCTGCGAGGACGTCCGCAAAGTGGTAACCCAATGTAAAACTTGCGCTGAACTGAAGCCTAGATTCTTCAAACAGTTTTCAGGCACCCTCATCAAGGCTACCCAACCATTTCAGAGAGTAAGCATTGATTTTAAGGGGCCACTCCCATCTGCTACTCACAACAAATACTTATTAACAATGGTGGATGAGTACTCACGCTTCCCATTTGCCTACCCATGTCCCGATATGTCCTCATCTACTGTCATAAAGTGTTTAAATCAGCTGTTTTCCTTAGTTGGGATGCCAGAGTACGTCCATTCTGACAGAGGTACGTCCTTTATGTCGAGGGAGGTGCAATCCTTTCTGCACGAGAGGGGAATAGCTACAAGTAGAACAACAGCTTTTAATCCTTCAGGCAACGGACAAATTGAACGACTAAACAAAACTCTATGGAACGCTGTTACTTTAGCACTGAAAGACCTCGATCTCCCGATCTCAAGATGGGAGCTTGTCTTGAACCAGGCCCTATACTCGATTAGATCATTACAATCTACGGCAACAAACGTAACTCCACATGAGAGAGTTTTCCGGTTCAACCGGAAATCCTCCTTCGGGATATCTATCCCCACTTGGCTATCTAGCCCAGGTCGAGTGTTGCTGAGAAGAGAGAACCGATCTTCAAAGTATGATCCTCTCTCGGAGGAAGTCGAATTGCTGATGTGTAACCCCCAATATGCCGTCGTACGGTTGCCCAGCGGTAAAGAGGAGACGGTCTCTCTAAGACGCTTGGCTCCCACCCCCTCCCCATCCCCAACAACAAGTGAACCTTCGTTCTTCCCTCAGAGTGAGGATAATGAATATCCTCCAGAAACTCAAAACACGGAAGTACCAGCCAACACCCCTACGGTGATACAAGAAAGGAAAGAACCCCTGGTAGGCCCTGAGGACCTCCGAGCGCTTCCTCTTGAAAATACCCCACTTGACGCTCAGGAACTCACTAGTGACTCCCAAACTGTAGAACAGGATAGTCAACCCCGTTACAACTTAAGAGAGAGAAGAAGCAGACCGAACTATAGAGTCTAGAGTTGTTCCTCTATTGCTCTACTTATGTTCTACATAAACTGGCATTGTTTATCTCTTGCTACTGATACTAGAGTTTACTTTTCACTTACTTACGTACATGTCTACTTACTACACTATTTGTTAATACTTAAAACAGAAACTAGTAATTGTTTATAAGTCATACAACAGATACTGGTTTTTAGGTTTCTTTGTATCACCATTTATTAATGTTTACAAGAGAAATTAATATTTCGACACTGTTTATTGATCTATTGTATTACATGCACTGGCATTCTTTTTTTATTTATGCTAATGGCCTACTATATTACTATACTTGCTATTTTAATTCTAGGCGGGGTGAATGTGGTGAAATAGTTACTATTTGTTTATGTTTGTGTAACGT
Organism: Biomphalaria glabrata; assembly: GCF_947242115.1. Classification (NCBI taxonomy): domain Eukaryota; kingdom Metazoa; phylum Mollusca; class Gastropoda; family Planorbidae; genus Biomphalaria; species Biomphalaria glabrata. The sequence goes on from NC_074713.1 coordinate 36,679,766, forward strand.
CGTGAGAATGTGTTCACAACATTGATTTAGTGTGCTACTGTCCAAGTCTCTTTCGTCAGTTCATGTGTCGTTCTAGTTTAATAAAGCCTTGTTTTAGGTTACTCTTCAGTGTTCCTTTAGTTCTTATTACAGTAATATAAGATAAAGGATGCCTATGATTTAAATACCCGGCAGTGGTTCAGTTGTTATTGCTAAGAGACTCGCCATCTCTGGTGTAAACTCACTGCCATGAAACCTGAGGACTGAATGGTCGGACCTTTGCAAATCCCTAAAGTCTTGGCCTGATGTGTGTCTCATTCCTATAAGTCTTGGCCTCATGTGTGTCCCAACTTTTCTTGATCTATTAATAACAACATTTTGGGCTGATTGTCTTCAATGTATCTGTAACTCTGATTATTATCTGCACGTTTCAGTCAAGGAACACGCTTTAAAGAAACTTTTCCTTAGTTCTAGTAAATTCTAGTTCATATCGTTGGACAATAAGTCCTTAAAAAAAAAGCTTTGTGACCCTCCGTGACATCTACTTACGTCCATATAATCAACCTTGGCATTGTAGATCACGTGACGCGCCCCGAGCTCGTGCAGCATCTCCTTGACCTTGTCGGGCTCTTGAAAGCGACTGATGCACTTGTCCACGGTTCCCATCACCCTGAGGGCATGCGACTTGAGCTGGGCACTCTCGCGCAGGGTCTCTTGGCTCTGACCTCTGAACGGCATGAAGACATTTTGCACTTCCGGGTGAGTCTCAAATAATCTGAAAGTAAAAAAAAAATAAAACTAAACAGATATTTTTAGAATAGAAACTGAATACGATGTCGATGGCGGTCGCAATTTTGTATGTATAAAATACGATATATTTTAATGTTAAAAAGCTTCCTAGCTAATTAATCAGATATAATGTGGCCAAATTGAATGAAGTTGAAGATCTAAATAAGAAGTGGTGACGTCACATGGGATGTCGTCAGAAAGGGTAGCAGACAGCATTTTTATGTGGACATATTAGTTTTAGAAAATAACTTCGACTCTAAAGTTTTAAATCTCGTAGTTAACTACGAGCACGTAGTGTTGTCAAAGTGAAACACATCAGAAATAATATCGCATTTAGGCTGCATTCATCGCAGACATTTTCTGGTGTTTCTCTGTCACAGATTCAAAAGGATATTCAGTCGATTTATGTATAATAAATTAATATATTTATTATTATAATTATCATGAAAAGGATTGACTGGCGGAATGAACATAATACTGCCGGAGGAAGCCAAAACTCTTCCTTTTAGGATAACGACTCATAACAATAGACCTATCTCGTAACATCAGCGACATCTGCTCGGTAAAAGTCAAAAGATAGAGCTAAATACATAAGTACGATGACTTTGAGATTTGACTGCCGTACTAATTAAGGACTCTTCGTTATAGGTACCAAGAAGTAGTTCCTTAGTAGATAGTTTTAATGTACACTTCTTTGTAGGACCTTTATTATTATTATTTTTGAATGAAAGGCTAGACTCTCAAAAGTACCGTCTCTGCATAAGCTTCCATATATCTTGCTTTTTTTTTTTTTTTACTAAACATTCTGGCAACATCATTGACATAATTTCTGAATATTCTATTGACCTCTTTCACTCCTGTCCACAACCTCAATGTTGATTTGTAGAATTAAGTTAGAACTGAGAGGAGTTCACTGAGAATCTAATTGAAATTCACAGACGATAAAGCAAACTTCCGCTCTTCCTTCCTAACAGCCCACTCCCTCTCCCAACAAGAAGGGAAAAAAAAAAAGAAAAATGACGCAAACTGCACAAGAAAGAGAAAAAAACCGAATCAAATCAAATTATCAAAGCCGTGTTGGCTTACTTTCCAAATAAACAAATCTTGATGAACTATTATGTGGCTAGGGATTATTTTTTCATGGGGCTCCACGGGAGGATCTAAACTGGGATATAAAAAATAAAATAAAAATGAGCACACAAAAACAAAACAAACAAACAAACAAACAAAAAACGAAGAGAATAATTATCACCCAGATTTCACGAGCTCGTACTTCATATGATGTCGAATCAACTTTCTATGAATTTATCATGTTTCTAACGACGTCAACATTTGTCTGATGACACGTGACTTCCGGCGGGGTGAATGATGGATTGAGTTTCTAAACTTGGAGAAAGTGTATCCTTTGAGTCATGGGCGTAGCAAGGATTTTTTTCCCGGGAAAAGGGGCTTGGGAGGATTTTTTATATATGTGTGTGTATATGTTTGTGTGTGTGTACATAATTCAATTTTATTACATTCTGACCCTTCATTCTTTTGGATGTCGTTTATTGTACCCTACAATAGGTTCTTCCTGGAGTTAGGGGAAAAATTGGGCAGAGCCCTGCCGCCAAGCACTATAGGGCCTATCCGGTATTGAATGCTAACAAAATGCATATTCTGAGGTATCTACATTGCATTATCCTGCTATTAAAGATTTTATTTCAAAAACCTTATGTGCTATTCTTACTGACTTAGATCCTCCCGCGTCGTTCGGCGCTGCTTTCACAAAAATCTTTCATGTCTGAAGCCTCTTCCCACCTGCTCAGAGGACCTCCTCGAAAGTGTGGCGCCAAGTTGTACTAAGATGTCGCTGTTTACCATTTTCTCGTAATGGCCTCCATGTCATCGCAACTCTTATTATGCGTAATTCATTTTGTCGGATAACATGTCCCGCAAACCTCATGCGAGGCTCTGTCACAACCTTACTAAGGGGTTGACTCCCAGTTCGTCATAGGATTTCCTTGAATGAGACCCTATTCTCTATAACTGAATCCTAAAATCCGTCCTAGCCATCTTTGTTGAATCACAATTAGTCTTTTAATTTCGGCAGATGACTATTCACTGGACTTTATTAATGGAACCTAGCCACTGGTAGAAATGTGTAACCTCTCTTGAATACGCTCTTGGAATAATTAACTGTAGTTTGCTTTATATTTTATATCGAAAAGGGAAGTTTCATCCTCCAAATCAATTGTAGGGAGGTTTTAAACAATTTCAAAACCCCTTTAGCTACGCTCATAAAATTTGGTGACTGTAGTTTGCTTTAGAATAATATTGAAGACAAAACTCTGTGGGTATTTAAACTCAAAACCATCTGGAGGGGTTTTAAACTTTAAAACAAGCCCTCTGTAAGAGTTGGCTTTAACTCAAAACCCCTTTGGCTACGCTCATAGAATTTTGAGTGTGTAATTTGCTTTTTTATATTGAACAGGCATTTTTTAGCATGAAACCCCGCTGGAGGCGGGTTTAAACTCAAAACCCTTCGGCTAAAATCATAGCATTTTGAGTGTGTAATTTGCTTTTTTTTAAATTGAAGAGTTATTTTTTAGCTTCAAACCCCACTGAAGGGGGGATTTAAGCTAAAACAAAAACCTTTTTCTACGCTTATAGAAGTTTGAGAGTATAATTTGCTTTTTTTTTATATTTAAGAAGTGTTTTTCATCTGCAAACCCAGAAAGAGGGGGGTTTCAAACACAAAACTCCTCTTGGCTACGCCCATAGAATCTGGTGACTGATGTATGGATAGTCTTATATTGTATAAGGGGTGGGGGTTTATCGTTAATTTTGGAGGGGGTTTTAAAATCAAAATCTTCCTTAGCTATGCTCTTCGAATTTGGGGATTGTCGTTTGCTTTTTTTTTTTTTGGGGGGGGGGAGGGTTGTTTTATAGAAGAGGGGGATTTGACTGCAATACCCTTTGACAGAGTTTTAAACTAAAAACTCTCTTGGCTGCGATGGGCAAGTGATGGTTTAGTATTAAAATCTCAACTAAAATAAACAAACAAAATCGAAGCAAAAAATCTAAATTTTAAATTCCGATCTCCCTCCTCCCATCTTTCAAATAGAAGATTTTGATTCTATCCTGTCTATTGGGAAAGCTAATTTTAGAAAGGGTAGCGTGATCAGCCCGAAGCTTCATGTTAAGCCTACTTTTGTGAATCTATTACAGAAATTAAGTTCTATTGTGTGCTTATAGTGTGTGTGTTCAATCTTTTCATAATTTCTTTTTAAAGGATTAAAATGTTTTGTTTCGTCAAGAGAAAATCTTTTTTTTTTGTTCCTCCAAAAAGCTCCCAATTTCCTGGACACATTTTCCAAAATTTTCAACATTTTTCGGACCGGTCAGTTCAATTCGACACTTGTGGATATTCCACGGACGGTTGGTGAAAGAAAAAATGGTAATACCAGACAACGTTCAACACAAAACAAAAAAAGCGTTTTTATTGATGGAGTGGGGGGTGGGGGTAGGATATTTGGAATAGTGTGAAAAATGAGATACTGATAGATTATATTGCATTGCCGGAATACTAAAAGAGATACCGATAGATTATATTGCATTGCCGGAATACTAAAAGAGATATCCATAGATTATATTGCATTGCCGGAATACTAAAAGAGATATCCATAGATTATATTGCATTGCCGGAATACTAAAAGAGATACCGATAGATTATATTGCATTGCCGGAATACTAAAAGAGATATCCATAGATTATATTGCATTACCGGAATACTAAAAGAGATACCGATAGATTATATTGCATTGCCGGAATACTAAAAGAGATATCCATAGATTATATTGCATTGCCGGAATACTAAAAGAGATATCCATAGATTATATTGCATTGCCGGAATACTAAAAGAGATACCGATAGATTATATTGCATTGCCGGAATACTAAAAGAGATACCGATAGATTATATTGCATTGCCGGAATACTAAAAGAGATATCCATAGATTATATTGCATTACCGGAATACTAAAAGAGATACCCATAGATTATATTGCATTGCCGGAATACTAAAAGAGATATCCATAGATTATATTGCATTGCCGGAATACTAAAAGAGATATCCATAGATTATATTGCATTGCCGGAATACTAAAAGAGATACCGATAGATTATATTGCATTGCCGGAATACTAAAAGAGATACCCATAGATTATATTGCATTGCCGGAATACTAAAAGAGATATCCATAGATTATATTGCATTGCCGGAATACTAAAAGAGATATCCATAGATTATATTGCATTGCCGGAATACTAAAAGAGATACCCATAGATTATATTGCATTGCCGGAATACTAAAAGAGATACCCATAGATTATATTGCATTGCCGGAATACTAAAAGAGATATCCATAGATTATATTGCATTGCCGGAATACTAAAAGAGATACCGATAGATTATATTGCATTGCCGGAATACTAAAAGAGATATCCATAGATTATATTGCATTGCCGGAATACTAAAAGAGATACCGATAGATTATATTGCATTGCCGGAATACTAAAAGAGATATCCATAGATTGTATTGCATTGCCGGAATACTAAAAGAGATATCCATAGATTATATTGCATTGCCGGAATACTAAAAGAGATACCGATAGATTATATTGCATTGCCGGAATACTAAAAGAGATACCGATAGATTATATTGCATTGCCGGAATACTAAAAGAGATACCGATAGATTATATTGCATTGCCGGAATACTAAAAGAGATATCCATAGATTATATTGCATTGCCGGAATACTAAAAGAGATACCGATAGATTATATTGCATTGCCGGAATACTAAAAGAGATACCGATAGATTATATTGCATTGCCGGAATACTAAAAGAGATACCGATAGATTATATTGCATTGCCGGAATACTAAAAGAGATACCGATAGATTATATTGCATTGCCGGAATACTAAAAGAGATACCGATAGATTATATTGCATTGCCGGAATACTAAAAGAGATACCGATAGATTATATTGCATTGCCGGAATACTAAAAGAGATATCCATAGATTATATTGCATTACCGGAATACTAAAAGAGATATCCATAGATTATATTGCATTGCCGGAATACTAAAAGAGATACCCATAGATTATATTGCATTGCCGGAATACTAAAAGAGATACCGATAGATTATATTGCATTGCCGGAATACTAAAAGAGATACCGATAGATTATATTGCATTGCCGGAATACTAAAAGAGATATCCATAGATTATATTGCATTGCCGGAATACTAAAAGAGATATCCATAGATTATATTGCATTGCCGGAATACTAAAAGAGATACCGATAGATTATATTGCATTGCCGGAATACTAAAAGAGATACCGATAGATTATATTGCATTGCCGGAATACTAAAAGAGATACCGATAGATTATATTGCATTGCCGGAATACTAAAAGAGATATCCATAGATTATATTGCATTGCCGGAATACTAAAAGAGATACCGATAGATTATATTGCATTGCCGGAATACTAAAAGAGATACCGATAGATTATATTGCATTGCCGGAATACTAAAAGAGATATCCATAGATTATATTGCATTGCCGGAATACTAAAAGAGATATCCATAGATTATATTGCATTGCCGGAATACTAAAAGAGATACCCATAGATTATATTGCATTGCCGGAATACTAAAAGAGATATCCATAGATTATATTGCATTGCCGGAATACTAAAAGAGATATCCATAGATTATATTGCATTGCCGGAATACTAAAAGAGATACCGATAGATTATATTGCATTGCCGGAATACTAAAAGAGATACCGATAGATTATATTGCATTGCCGGAATACTAAAAGAGATACCCATAGATTATATTGCATTGCCGGAATACTAAAAGAGATACCGATAGATTATATTGCATTACCGGAATACTAAAAGAGATACCCATAGATTATATTGCATTGCCGGAATACTAAAAGAGATACCGATAGATTATATTGCATTGCCGGAATACTAAAAGAGATATCCATAGATTATATTGCATTGCAGGAATACTAAAAGAGATACCCATAGATTATATTGCATTGCCGGAATACTAAAAGAGATACCGATAGATTATATTGCATTACCGGAATACTAAAAGAGATACCGATAGATTATATTGCATTACCGGAATACTAAAAGAGATACCCATAGATTATATTGCATTACCGGAATACTAAAAGAGATACCCATAGATTATATTGCATTACCGGAATACTAAAAGAGATACCGATAGATTATATTGCATTGCCGGAATACTAAAAGAGATACCGATAGATTATATTGCATTGCCGGAATACTAAAAGAGATACCCATAGATTATATTGCATTGCCGGAATACTAAAAGAGATACCCATAGATTATATTGCATTACCGGAATACTAAAAGAGATATCGATAGATTATATTGCATTACCGGAATACTAAAAGAGATACCGATAGATTATATTGCATTGCCGGAATACTAAAAGAGATACCCATAGATTATATTGCATTACCGGAATACTAAAAGAGATACCCATAGATTATATTGCATTGCCGGAATACTAAAAGAGATACCGATAGATTATATTGCATTGCCGGAATACTAAAAGAGATACCGATAGATTATATTGCATTACCGGAATACTAAAAGAGATACCCATAGATTATATTGCATTACCGGAATACTAAAAGAGATACCCATAGATTATATTGCATTACCGGAATACTAAAAGAGATACCCATAGATTATATTGCATTACCGGAATACTAAAAGAGATACCGATAGATTATATTGCATTGCCGGAATACTAAAAGAGATACCGATAGATTATATTGCATTGCCGGAATACTAAAAGAGTTACCCATAGATTATATTGCATTGCCGGAATACTAAAAGAGATACCCATAGATTATATTGCATTACCGGAATACTAAAAGAGATATCGATAGATTATATTGCATTACCGGAATACTAAAAGAGATACCGATAGATTATATTGCATTGCCGGAATACTAAAAGAGATACCCATAGATTATATTGCATTACCGGAATACTAAAAGAGATACCCATAGATTATATTGCATTGCCGGAATACTAAAAGAGATACCGATAGATTATATTGCATTACCGGAATACTAAAAGAGATACCGATAGATTATATTGCATTGCCGGAATACTAAAAGAGATACCCATAGATTTTATTGCATTACCGGAATACTAAAAGAGATACTGATAGATTATATTGCATTGCCGGAATACTAAAAGAGATACCCATAGATTATATTGCATTGCCGGAATACTAAAAGAGATATCCATAGATTATATTGCATTGCCGGAATACTAAAAGAGATATCCATAGATTATATTGCATTGCCGGAATACTAAAAGAGATACCCATAGATTATATTGCATTGCCGGAATACTAAAAGAGATACCCATAGATTATATTGCATTGCCGGAATACTAAAAGAGATACCGATAGATTATATTGCATTGCCGGAATACTAAAAGAGATATCCATAGATTATATTGCATTGCCGGAATACTAAAAGAGATATCCATAGATTATATTGCATTGTCGGAATACTAAAAGAGATATCCATAGATTATATTGCATTGTCGGAATACTAAAAGAGATATCCATAGATTATATTGCATTGCCGGAATACTAAAAGAGATACCGATAGATTATATTGCATTGCCGGAATACTAAAAGAGATATCCATAGATTATATTGCATTGCCGGAATACTAAAAGAGATACCCATAGATTATATTGCATTGCCGGAATACTAAAAGAGATACCCATAGATTATATTGCATTGCCGGAATACTAAAAGAGATATCCATAGATTATATTGCATTGCCGGAATACTAAAAGAGATATCCATAGATTATATTGCATTGCCGGAATACTAAAAGAGATACCGATAGATTATATTGCATTGCCGGAATACTAAAAGAGATACCCATAGATTATATTGCATTGCCGGAATACTAAAAGAGATACCCATAGATTATATTGCATTACCGGAATACTAAAAGAGATACCCATAGATTATATTGCATTACCGGAATACTCAAAGAGATACCGATAGATTATATTGCATTGCCGGAATACTAAAAGAGATACCGATAGATTATATTGCATTGCCGGAATACTAAAAGAGATATCCATAGATTATATTGCATTGCCGGAATACTAAAAGAGATACCGATAGATTATATTGCATTGCCGGAATACTAAAAGAGATACCCATAGATTATATTGCATTGCCGGAATACTAAAAGAGATACCCATAGATTATATTGCATTACCGGAATACTAAAAGAGATACCCATAGATTATATTGCATTGCCGGAATACTAAAAGAGATACTGATAGATTATATTGCATTGCCGGAATACTAAAAGAGATACTGATAGATTATATTGCATTGCCGGAATACTAAAAGAGATACCCATAGATTATATTGCATTGCCGGAATACTAAAAGAGATATCCATAGATTATATTGCATTGCCGGAATACTAAAAGAGATACCGATAGATTATATTGCATTGCCGGAATGGCGAGAGTATTTGTAATGGAATCGCGGAAGTGATATAAACCGCTTGGTCAAGTTGGACTCCGGAAACCTCCCAGGGACCCTCTTTCTCGCGCCTGTCCTAAAAAAATATTGTATTATAGCACTCCGAGCATCCTATTGCTTGAAGAGTTCAACAAAACACTGTACCCTAGCACACTGAGCATCCTATAACTTGAAGAGTTCAACAAAACACTGTACACTAGCACACTGAGCATCCTATAACTTGAAGAGTTCAACAAAACACTGTACACTAGCACACTGAGCATCCTATAACTTGAAGAGTTCAACAAAACACTGTACCCGGGCACACTGAGCTTCCTATAACTTGAAGAGTTCAACAAAACACTGTACCCTAGCACACTGAGCATCCTATAACTTGAAGAGTTCAACAAAACACTGTACCCTAGCACACCGAGCATCCTATAACTTGAAGAGTTCAACAAAACACTGTACACTAGCACACTGAGCATCCTATAACTTGAAGAGTTCAACAAAACACTGTACCCGGGCACACTGAGCATCCTATAACTTGAAGAGTTCAACAAAAGCGATTTTTTCAACTAGTGTGACGTCATATTTAAGAGAGGGAGAAGTCATTGATTTATTATCCATGATTATATTCTAAAAATTATGTCAAGTAATCAAAGTGTGGTCACGACATAAGCTCATATGTTATCGAGCATGGCAATATTTGGTGTTCAGAAAAACTCACGTCTGCTTCACATTTTCATAGTTGTGGATGAGGTGGAAAAGCTCTTGTTTGTGTGAGAACGGAATTAAAATTTAGATCATTAATTTTTTTTCTATTTGTATTTTCGCAAGTCGCTGAGTTTAACCGTCTCACTGGATGTGTGATAGTTTACCCCGTCTCACTGGATGTGTGATAGTTAACCCCGTCTCACTGGATGTGTAATAGTTTACCCCGTCTCACTGGATGTGTGATAGTTAACCCCGTCTCACTGGATGTGTGATAGTTTACCCCGTCTCACTGGATGTGTGATAGTTAACCCCGTCTCACTGGATGTGTGATAGTTTACCCCGTCTCACTGGATGTGTGATAGTTTACCCCGTCTCACTGGATGTGTGATAGTTTACCCCGTCTCACTGGATGTGTGACATGCGCTCTTGTGTTTTTATAAACGCCTGGAAAATGAATTTTTGTAGCTCGGTTAGGTAGTAGGCAGAGATATATTCTATAAGACAGAGAGATATTCTATAAGACAGAGAGATATTCTATAAGACAGTGAGATATTCTATAAGACAGAGATATTCTATAAGACAGAGAGATATTCTATAAGACAGTGAAATATTCTATAAGACAGAGAGATATTCTATAAGACAGAGATATTCTATAAGACAGAGAGATATTCTATAAGACAGTGAGATATTCTATAAGACAGAGAGATATTCTATAAGACAGAGAGATATTCTATAAGGCAGAGAGATATTCTATAAGACAGAGAGATATTCCATAAGACAGAGAGATATTCCATAAGACAGTGAGATATTCTATAAGACAGTGAGATATTCTATAAGACAGAGAGATATTCTGTAAGACAGTGAGATATTCCATAAGACAGAGAGATATTCCATAAGACAGTGAGATATTCTATAAGACAGTGAGATATTCTATAAGACAGTGAGATATTCTATAAGACAGAGAGATATTCTGTAAGACAGAGAGATATTCTATAAGACAGTGAAATATTCTATAAGACAGAGAGATATTCTATAAGACAGAGAGATATTCTATAAGACAGAGAGATATTCTATAAGACAGAGAGATATTCTATAAGACAGAGAGATATTCTATAAGGCAGAGAGATATTCTATAAGACAGAGAGATATTCCATAAGACAGAGAGATATTCCATAAGACAGTGAGATATTCTATAAGACAGTGAGATATTCTATAAGACAGTGAGATATTCTATAAGACAGAGAGATATTCTGTAAGACAGAGAGATATTCTGTAAGACAGAGAGATATTCTATAAGAGAGAGAGATATTCTATAAGAGAGAGAGATATTCTATAAGACAGAGAGATATTCTATAAGACAGAGAGATATTCTATAAGACAGAGAGATATTCTATAAGACAGAGAGATATTCTATAAGACAGAGAGATATTCTATAAGACAGAGAGATATTCTGTAAGACAGAGAGATATTCTATAAGACAGAGAGATATTCTATAAGACAGAGAGATATTCTATAAGACAGAGAGATATTCTGTAAGACAGTGAGATATTCTATAAGACAGAGAGATATTCTATAAGACAGAGAGATATTCTGTAAGACAGAGAGATATTCTATAAGACAGAGATATTCTATAAGACAGAGAGATATTCTATAAGACAGAGAGATATTCTATAAGACAGAGAGATATTCTATAAGACAGAGAGATATTCTGTAAGACAGAGAGATATTCTATAAGACAGAGAGATATTCTATATACAGAGAGATATTCTATAAGACAGAGAGATATTCTTTAAGACAGAGAGATATTCTATAAGACAGAGAGATATTCTATAAGACAGAGATATTCTATAAGACAGAGAGATATTCTATAAGACAGAGATATATTCTATAAGAGAGAGATATTCTATAAGAGAGAGAGATATTCTATAAGACAGAGAGATATTCTGTAAGACAAAGAGATATTTATATAAGACAGAGAGATATTCTATAAGACAGAGAGATATTCTATAAGACAGAGATATTCTATAAGACAGAGAGATATTCTGTAAGACAGAGAGATATTCTATAAGACAGAGAGATATTCTGTAAGACAGAGAGATATTCTATAAGACAGAGAGATATTCTATAAGACAGAGAGATATTCTGTAAGACAGAGAGATATTCTATAAGACAGAGAGATATTCTATAAGACAGAGAGATATTCTATAAGACAGTGAGATATTCTATAAGACAGAGAGATATTCTATAAGACAGAGAGATATTCTATAAGACAGAGAGATATTCTGTAAGACAGAGAGATATTCTATAAGACAGAGAGATATTCTATAAGACAGAGATATTCTATAAGACAGAGAGATATTCTATAAGACAGAGAGATATTCTATAAGAGAGAGATATTCTATAAGACAGAGAGATATTCTGTAAGACAGAGAGATATTCTATAAGACAGAGAGATATTCTATAAGACAGAGAGATATTCTATAAGACAGAGAGATATTTAGAAATCAGTCGAAGAAAAACATTTCCAAGTGAGAATGACTCCGTGAACTTCAACAACATTTCCAAGTGAGAATGACTCTATGAACTTCAACAACATTTCCAAGTGAGAATGACTCCGTGAACTTCAACAACATTTCCAAGTCAGAATGACTCCATGAACTTCAACAACATTTCCAAGTCAGAATGACTCCGTGAACTTCAACAACATTTCCAAGTCAGAATGACTCCATGAACTTCAACAACGTTTCCAAGTCAGAATGACTCCATGAACTTCAACAACATTTCCAAGTGAGAATGACTCCGTGAACTTCAACAACATTTCCAAGTCAGAATGACTCCATGAACTTCAACAACATTTCCAAGTCAGAATGACTCCATGAACTTCAACAACATTTCCAAGTGAGAATGACTCCATGAACTTCAACAACATTTCCAAGTGAGAATGACTCCGTGAACTTCAACAACATTTCCAAGTGAGAATAACTCCATGAACTTCAACAACATTTCCAAGTGAGAATGACTCCGTGAACTTCAACAACATTTCCAAGTGAGAATGACTCCGTGAACTTCAACAACATTTCCAAGTGAGAATGACTCCGTGAACTTCAACAACATTTCCAAGTGAGAATGACTCCATGAACTTCAACAACATTTCCAAGTGAGAATGACTCCGTGAACTTCAACAACATTTCCAAGTGAGAATGACTCCGTGAACTTCAACAACATTTCCAAGTGAGAATGACTCCGTGAACTTCAACATTTCCAAGTGAGAATGACTCCGTGAACTTCAACAACATTTCCAAGTGAGAATGACTCCGTGAACTTCAACATTTCCAAGTGAGAATGACTCCGTGAACTTCAACAACATTTCCAAGTGAGAATAACTCCATGAACTTCAACAACATTTCCAAGTGAGAATGACTCCGTGAACTTCAACAACATTTCCAAGTGAGAATGACTCTATGAACTTCAACAACATTTCCAAGTCAGAATGACTCAGTGAAGTTCCGTGACAAGAACTAATCACCTTTAGAAGAACAGACAGTTCCTGCAGTCCAGGATAGAGATGACGTCATAGAAAAAAAAGAAAGTCAAAACAGAAGTCAGCTGTACCTTCGTGATTGTATTAACTTGACGACCTTGCCGCGACCTTCACATTAGAACTGTAAGCAAATTTAATAATATTCTAGGTAACAATATTCATTGTTGGCACAAATTTTTCCGGAACTAGATTGGGAATAATGTTTAGTCCTGTTGATTTTAAAAATATTTTTTTTTTTGCTTTCCGTGAATGATAAATGTATTATGCTATATCATACATATCATACATGACTGCGGACCCCACCCCCTCTCGTCTGACTGTTCTCTCTCAGAGACTGTCTTCTAGCTCTCTGTTTTAACTCTGACACCTGTGTGAATGTAAGTCACCTGACTGGGGCTTCTGTATAACTATGAGCCATCTGTTTAGACTAGGGCATCTGTATAACTATGAGGCATCTGTTTAGACTAGGGCTTCTGTATAACTATGAGGCATCTGTTTAGACTAGGGCTTCTGTATAACTATGAGGCATCTGTTTAGACTAGGGCTTCTGTATAAATATGAGGCATCTGTTTAGACTAGGGCTTCTGTATAACTATGAGGCATCTGTTTAGACTAGGGCTTCTGTATAACTATGAGGCATCTGTTTAGACTAGGGCTTCTGTATAAATATGAGGCATCTGTTTAGACTAGGGCTTCTGTATAACTATGAGGCATCTGTTTAGACTAGGGCTTCTGTATAACTATGAGGCATCTGTTTAGACTAGGGCTTCTGTATAACTATGAGGCATCTGTTTAGACTAGGGCTTCTGTATAACTATGAGGCATCTGTTAAGACTAGGGCTTCTGTATAACTATGAGGCATCTGTTTAGACTAGGGCTTCTGTATAACTATGAGGCATCTGTTTAGACTAGGGCTTCTGTATAAATATGAGGCATCTGTTTAGACTAGGGCTTCTGTATAAATATGAGGCATCTGTTTAGACTAGGGCTTCTGTATAACTATGAGGCATCTGTTTAGACTAGGGCTTCTGTATAAATATGAGGCATCTGTTTAGACTAGGGCTTCTGTATAACTATGAGGCATCTGTTTAGACTAGGGCTTCTGTATAACTATGAGGCATCTGTTTAGACTAGGGCATCTGTATAACTATGAGGCATCTGTTTAGACTAGGGCATCTGTATAACTATGAGGCATCTGTTTAGACTAGGGCTTCTGTATAAATATGAGGCATCTGTTTAGACTAGGGCATCTGTATAAATATGAGGCATCTGTTTAGATTAGGGCTTCTGTATAACTATGAGGCATCTGTTTAGACTAGGGCATCTGTATAAATATGAGGCAACTGTTAAGACTAGCTCGCCTATATAAATAAAAGGTAACAGCTTAGAGATGGGCGCCTGTGTTTATCTCGCTGCACATTGAGCATCTGTTTAAATATCCCACACAGAAGTAATTCATCTTAGTTGAATTGAGATAAATAGATAACGTCTTCATCTTGACCCCCTCACACTTACTTTTCACACACACACACACACACACACCACCGTTACCTCATTTTCTCAATGACGTGTTGCCTTCAAAGACACATTCATCAATGAGCTCGCAGCGCCTCCTACCGTGATAGATCAGCAGACGACAATAGAAGCAGCCATTTTTTTTTGTTTGAGTTCGTTAAACGGCAAGTTCTCCCTAATTGATTTGAAACAATGGGTGATAATTCCCTTGCGTTTAAAACATCTTATTGCTGGCCTTGTGTAAAAGGAAGACAACTCATGCTACTGGAATGAGCAAAGGAAAAAAAATTGACCAAAACTTTTTTTTCTCAACAAATTTGTTTGAAGTTTTATCCCATACGAGTCCATGCGATGACATACAATGATATATGATGCATAATAGTGACATATAATGACACACAAAGACCCTCAATGGAAATTTAATGACACATAATGACACACAATGGCATTCAACGCAAAAAACATAACATTTATGGCGGGTTAGTTGGTCAAGTTTTTTCCGTAGGATTAAGTGGTCAGCGCAATACACTAAATTTATAAATCGCTGGACTCAGGCTTAGCCATGGGCTACATTTCTATGTCATGTACCATCAGATCAGGAGTATAACATAGAGACCGTTGGAGTGTTTTTTAAATTGCAAATGTATAGGGTCTTTTAGAAGCTAAGTATATTGGCACATTTCAATTCTAGTTTTGGCCAATACACGTTTGATAAATGTGTTTTTGTATTTGTATTATTATTTTTTTTTTTTGCCTTTTTGAGAAATAGATGTATGTCAAAGTGAGAAATATACTCTCTCTCTCTCTCTCTCTCTCTCTCTCTCTCACACACACACACACACAACGTAGATTTAGTTGATAAACTTTAATCCATTCATCATCATCATCAAACTCCATTAGAGTGAGGGCTTGAGAGGCTCAAATCCTCTCTTGCAAAAGCCCTGGACAGAAACCCTGCTGTCTTGCGTAGTGCATGAATGTCGCCATACAGGTCGAGAATTTTGGGTTTCCCAGACCTGTCGAGACGGAGATCAGCAAGTCTGGGGCAGTCAAACAGAATATGAGGCACGGTTTCTTCTTCTTCCCCGCAGCGAGGGCACCGTGAATCAAAATTTGGCCATAGCCGCGAGAAGTATGAGCCAACAGGACAGTGGCCTGTCCTGCACTGTGCTATAATAGCTTGCTCAGGTCTGGACAGCCTCCACCACGGGGAAGTGCTGTCAGGGCGCCTCATGCGCTCCCAGACTCCACGGGCTTTTTGGGACTTGTCCCAGCACTCAAACCATTTTTCCATTTCTGTTTTTTGTATTATAGCCAGGGCTTGATGAAAGCTTACTTTAATCCATTAGCTCTGTTGATATAAAACAAGAGAGAAAAAAAAGAAACAAATAAGCCAATTATTGCCCAGGCCATTTTTAATTTTATAATTTTCGATTAGTACTCGCTTTCTATAGGGCTTGCAAAGACAATTCAGCAGAGAACAGTTCCAGACAAAAGAAACGACGGAAGGACATCCCGAAAGAATGGACCAGCCTGTCATTGAAAGCGACTAGAATTCTGGCCTAAGAGGAAACGGAGAGAAATGGTCAACAAATCAACAAACCTCAACGGTCCAAAACACTTAGGGACAGATACAGGTGAATTAGTTTCGTTAGGATTAAGGTATCATCAGATATTTTGTTTTTTCTACTCAAATATAAGTTTAAAAGCCAGGCCCCTATAATTATTTCAGGTATTATGTTTGTGAATGTACATTTAATTGTCTGTAGTGTCAAACCACAGACCGAGATGATCACATCAGAGACCTAGAGATGATGACATCAGTGACCTAGAGGATGATGACATCAGAGACCAAGAGATGATCACATCAGAAACCAAGAGGGTGATCACACCAGAAACCTAGAGGTGATGACATCAGACCTAGAGATGATGACGTCAGTGACCTAGAGGATGATGACATCAAAGATCTAGAGATGTTCACATCAGAGACCTAGATGTTGATCACATCAGACTTAGAGGATGATGACATCAAAGATCTAGAGATGTTCACATCAGAGACCTAGAGCTGATCACATCGGAGACCTTGAGATGATCACATCAGACCTAGAGGTGATGACATCAGACCTAGAGATGATGACGTCAGTGACCTAGAGGATGATGACATCAAAGATCTAGAGATGTTCACATCAGAGAACTAGAGCTGATCACATCAGAGACCAAGAGATGATCACATCAGACCTAGAGATGATCACACCAGAAACCTAGAGGTGATGACATCAGACCTAGAGATGATGACGTCAGTGACCTAGAGGATGATGACATCAAAGATCTAGAGATGTTCACATCAGAGACCTAGATGTTGATCACATCGGAGACCTTGAGCTGATCACATCGGAGATCTTGAGATGATCACATCGGAGATCTTGAGATGATCACATCGGAGACCTTGAGCTGATCACATCGGAGACCTAGAGCTGATCACATCGGAGACCTAGAGCTGATCACATCGGAGACCTTGAGCTGATCACATCGGAGACCTAGAGCTGATCACATCGGAGACCTAGAGCTGATCACATCGGAGACCTTGAGCTGATCACACCACAGACCTAGAGTACATTTACAGAAGACCATGTAAGATCTATCAACAGCGTTTCTTCATTTATTACAGGGTATTTTATTGAAGTTGATAAACTGTCAAGGCCAGTCAAGGGCTCCTAGGAGTTGAAATGAGCGGTCCCTTTAGAATGGTCACATCATTCGACAACCTCAAACCTACCTATCAGAATCAGTGAATAAATGAGTGTAAATATAAAACGCTAGCCAAATATAACTTAGCTGAGAGCCAAAATAGGAAAACCAAGTTTAATTTCGACATCATTTGAACAGACCTTAAGAAATTCTGAATGTTTCTATAAATAGAACGGGGTGTTTATAAGTGCTGTGAACGACTTCAAAGGGAGAGAATAAAGTAGGAGCTGGAGAAACTCTAGCTGGTGACAAGAAAGAGGAGGAAGGGAAGAGAGATCGAAAATAAAAAGTTTGTAAACACAGAAGTAAATAAACAAAGCGAAACGAATCATTTGAATTTGGCTATAACCAACTCATGTCCCAACTGTAGTGGACTTTGAAAAGATTGTACTGCACATATGTTTGTGCATATAGACTCTAAAGTGACTGCACCAATTTCACCATTACACCACTTCCCTCTGAATTATCTGAATGCACATATTCACATTTGACCCATTTGCAAGAGGTTCATTATCTTAAGGTGAAAGTAAGTTATTCTAACAGGCTTTGATTTGAAATACTTAATAAATTAAATCGTTTTTTAACTAATAAAATCGAGGGTCACTAGATAAGAAAGTATGTATAGTAATAATGTTTTCACAACTAAAACTCAATGTATCCAATGTGTCTCTCTCCTAGTCTCTGATATATTCACGTAAAGCTTGGAGCCAATGGAGGTGTAATAAAGATAAACGTTTATTAGAAATAGTGACTAAACTCTGGGATTTCAATCTAAAGGAGTCGATAGTATTACTATAAACTCCTGACTGCCCCAGAAACATTCAGAAATCTACAAACTTTGTTTACTAAATGTCTGAACACAAAACTTTGAGAACTGTTCATTGTTTTTCTGCCATGAATAAGATTTGAAACATTTTCTCTGTCAAAGTTTTAAGCCTGGGGGTTTTAAGATTTAAAAAATGTCAGCCACTTTTATTAGGATATTTACGGTTCTATCAAAACATACCATGACCAGCAAAAGTGTTCTAACAAAAAGCGTTCATGGGCATTCATAACGCGTTTAATAAAACAGTTTCAACTATTCTCTTGAACTAAACTAAAATTCAAACTTCTGTTGAGAATAATTGGGTGTAAACATTTGTACCGGGCGAAATCATCTGCCTATAGAAGAAGTCGTCAGGAGATAGAGGAGTGGGGTCACATTCACGATTCAACTGACCACACGAGTCATTTAACGGTTATCAGATCATAGCGGAGATCAGCGATTTTTTCAGATGCAATGTTGGAAGAAAACTTTTCGAATCTCATCGGTTTCATGGGAGCTTGTCTGATAAGTCAGTGATTGCCATCCGCATAATCACAGAGTTGTAAAAATGTTTATAATTGATCTCAGAACTGATCGCTAGCAGACTTTTGTTTTAAATTCAAGGTCTATTTATAACGACTGTTTTCTTGTTTCTTATTTTGTTTTTAAATAAAAAGTGTTTTTATTCAAATACTGTCAACCATTTTTGTTTGTAGACATCGAACTCTTTACCATAAATTTAAATAGGAAGTTACATAACAATGGTAGAGTGAACTAAGCTTGCAACTCTGAATTCATTCATACTAGTCATTTGACAGATTAGTTTATCAAAAGAATGACTACCCACAATAGTTCACAATACTAAGGACTAGCGTTCCTTCAATCTTTAGGGACAATTATATAAGCATAAGAACACAATTTTGTCGAGATGTCACGGGTCTCAAAAATACATTATTTGAACTGAACTTTTAGCTTAACCGACATTTCAACAGTAACAACAACTTCCTCAACAACAATAACTATAACAACAGCAACTACATCAACAACAACTTCCTCAACAAGAACTAACAACAACAACTAACTCTACACTAACAGCAACAACTACCTCTACAACAACTATAACAAAAACAACACCTGTAACAACAAAACCTACTTCAACAACAACAACATCAGCAACAACAACAACTATAACAAGAACTACCTCAGCAACAACTATAGCTATAACTACCTTAGAAACAACTATAACAACAACAACAACTACGTTAGCAACAACTATAACAACAAAAACGCAAAGAAAATATTCAGCAATGAATCTAGTTTTTATTTTCATTGACCAAAGGACACCAGTGATAGCTTAATAAACATGGCTGCTCTACAGAATCTAGAGAAATATTTTATGAACTCTCTATTCCATGAAGTTACTAATAAGTAGAACGAGTACTTCCAGACTAAAGGTATTATTTACCTATCGACAAAGTGATGCATGAGCTTGAAACCAAAGCCCAATGAGCTCCACATGGTATTGCCTCTAGACTCTGCTACAATAAAGACCTGGACTCACAACTACTTTTGATATTTTTTTTAAAAAAGTAAAGCTATAATGAACAAGTAACAAAAGTCAAAGTCAAGTTCCTCTTTCAGACTTTGTGGTCTATAGGGCAGATGATGTAAAGGTCACCTGTTTCTGTGGCCCAAGGTTGACGAGGGTGTCATGTGGCCATCTCAACGACCCATTACCTTTAATATTAATATATATATGTATAGCTTTTATATAGCGCTACTTTCATGCTTATTGCATGCTCAGAGCGCTTTGGTCCAATCTCATTTGTGGACCAGTGGGGGGGGGGGGGGGAGGGGGTATCTAGGAGTTGGTTTTCCGTGCTGCCTTTAGGCGCTCAGTAGACATAACTCTGCCCGAGTCGGGTGTCGAACCTCGAGCCCCCTTCTAGGTAGCCAAGCCAAGCCAAGCTCGCACTTAGCCTCTCGACCACCTTTCCCCAACTAATGTCAGGTACCCATTTGAGCTGCGTGGACTCAGAAGCGCCCAAAGATCCCGAAATTAAAAATACCAGTCTTCACCAGGATTCGAACCCGGGACCCCCGGTTCGGAAGCCAAGCGCTTTATCGCCCAACCACCGCACCTCCGAACAAGTAATATACAATGAAAATCCTGTATTCCTACTTTATGTTTAAGTAATGTAGTCAACTAAACATTGCTATTTTAGTTGTCATTGGCGCGTTGGGGGCATGAACCAAAGATTTTCACGCTACTTTGTCCTAATGATGTGTGCAAAATTTTAGCTTAAAACAATAAACATTTTTTTACTTGCGTCTTTGACCAACGTCCGCCTTGTTCCCACTTCCTTCTTCCCACCTTCCTTCATGAAGAAAGTGTGACATGATAGAAGGAATGGAAGAAAAGGAACCATATATATTTCTATTCACTTTTAAAAACAAATACTTTTCTACTTGATGTACAAATAAAAAAAACTAATGTGTCTCTGCGATCCAATGAACACGGTCGACAACAAACACGTCACAATCATCACGATTGACAATAAAGACGTCACAATCAACACAGTCGACAATAAAGACATCACAATAATCACGATTGAAAATAAAGACCTCACAATAATCACGATTGAAAATAAAGACCTCACAATCAACACAATCGTCAATAAAGACGTCACAACTAACATGGTTGACAACAAAAACGTCACAATCAGCACTGTTGACAATAAAGACGTCACAATACCACGGTTCACATTAAAGACGTCACAATCTCCATGCTTGACACTAAAGACGTCACAATCTCCATGTTTGACAAAAAAGACGTCACAATCAACACTAATATGAATTAGTCAAGTAAAGAAACTGATGTCAAGCTTTTGTTGGCTTGTAAGAAACACTATTTAAAAAATAAATCTATAAACGTTAAAAACGAAGTAACTAAATGTTTCGGTTCAAAAAACTTGTTTCTGTACATCCATGACACAAATATACAATTTTAAACTGAAAGAGACTTGTGGGACGTAGACACATTATTGTTCTATAAATAGCCACTTTTAATTGAGGTCATTTCCTTGGCTAGAAGTCTCTTAGTTCCGTGGATTGTGGCATTTTATTTCAAGTCTCCGTAACAATGCAACGTTTTCGGTCAACAAGAAAAAAACATCATTTCAACAATAAAACCATTTACAACAACAACAACTAAACCAAACAAAAGAAACAGCAAACAAATATCAAGAAAACAACATCAAATAAAAAAAAACAGATCTGGTACAAAAACAGAAACACCAATAACAAACATAACTTAGCACCCCCCCCCCCCTCTCTGGGAAACAAATTACAAGAAAAACAACGGCACAACACATCCCCCCCCCCAACATCTGAAGATGTTAAAGATGTAGTGATCGCATAATCCCCAAACTCTAGAAAGCGCTGGAGAACTCGTACTTTTGACGGGACACCATTTTACTCAGCACTTTATCCGCATCTATATTTAGACGAGATAACCTTTCCTGAAAGCCGTCTTTTCGTCTGTTTGTGTAAAGGTCAACCTCTAGAGAATCTCTCTCAGCCTCTCTCCAGTGTAGATAGCTCGCTGAGAGGAACTTTAGCTGGTACATCATTTAGATGTCACTCAGAACAAGACAGGACAGGCCAGAGTAGGTCATCTGACCACTGGTCAAATGATGGCCAGGATGAGTTAAGATCAAACACTGAACCATGTCCAGTAGTAAGCTAACACAAGAGTGTCCGACACAAAAAAAGAAATTATCTACAACACTTGACTTTCTTACTGTCTCCTAACAGGATAGTGACATACCCTCGCCCCCTTTCACAATGAGACTATGTAGATAGCACAATGGGTTAGGTAGTCATGTATGATCTAGCTATAAGCTTTAGAACAGGGGCTAGCAACCGATTTCTCTCCCTTTCCCTAGCTCGTTTAGATCTTATAGATTACAGTCCTTACGTCAAAGAAGATACACACACCCTCTGCGTATGTGTTTGTGTGTCTATCTAGTCCTGCATGTTAATTAGAGAAACTCTGAAAGTCATCGGTTTTCATGGCTGATTCAGGCAACCCGTTCCATGAGCTAATGGCTATAGGGAAGAAAGAGCACTTATAGAGCACCAAAGTTTAGGTCACTATTTATGTATGTGTACAGCGATTGCATTGATTTGAATGTTTGCAGCAGTACATGGATATTTATATTATATTTCTTAAACTTAAGTGGGGTGTGGGACTAGGTGGCATAAATTTTTTGTCTACCTAACTGACGAGCGCGAGTTCGAATCCCGTTGTAGACTAGTATTTTTTTTTCTAAAACTGACTGGAGGAGGCGAGGATAAAATAGATATCAATCTCATGGCCCCTAAACAAACTGTTATATTGAACTGACGTAAACAATGCAGGCCCTAAACAAACTGTTATATTGAACTGACGTAAACAATGCAGGCCCTAAACAAACTGTTATATTGAACTGACGTAAACAATGCAGGCCCTAAACAAACTGTTATATTGAACTGACGTAAACAATGCAGGCCCTAAACAAACTGTTATATTGAACAGACGTAAACAATGCAGGCCCTAAACAAACTGTTATATTGAACTGACGTAAACAATGCAGGCCCTAAACAAACTGTTATATTGAACTGACGTAAACAATGCAGGTGTTAAACAAACTGTTATGTTGAACTGACGTAAACAATGCAGGCCCTAAACAAACTGTTATATTGAACTGACGTAAACAATGCAGGCCCTAAACAAACTGTTATATTGAACTGACGTAAACAATGCAGGTGTTAAACAAACTGTTATGTTGAACTGACGTAAACAATGCAGGCCCTAAACAAACTGTTATATTGAACTGACGTAAACAATGCAGGCCCTAAACAAACTGTTATATTGAACTGACGTAAACAATGCAGGCCCTAAACAAACTGTTATATTGAACTGACGTAAACAATGCAGGTGTTAAACAAACTGTTATGTTGAACTGACGTAAACAATGCAGGCCCTAAACAAACTGTTATGTTGAACTGACGTAAACAATGCAGGCCCTAAACAAACTGTTATATTGAACTGACGTAAACAATGCAGGCCCTAAACAAACTGTTATATTGAACTGACGTAAACAATGCAGGTGTTAAACAAACTGTTATATTGAACTGACGTAAACAATGCAGGTGTTAAACAAACTGTTATATTGAACTGACGTAAACAATGCAGGTGTTAAACAAACTGTTATATTGAACTGACGTAAACAATGCAGGTGTTAAACAAACTGTTATATTGAACTGACGTAAACAATGCAGGTGTTAAACAAACTGTTATATTGAACTGACGTAAACAATGCAGGTGTTAAACAAACTGTTATATTGAACTGACGTAAACAATGCAGGCCCTAAACAAACTGTTATATTGAACTGACGTAAACAATGCAGGTGTTAAACAAACTGTTATATTGAACTGACGTAAACAATGCAGGTGTTAAACAAACTGTTATATTGAACTGACGTAAACAATGCAGGCCCTAAACAAACTGTTATATTGAACTGACGTAAACAATGCAGGTGTTAAACAAACTGTTATGTTGAACTGACGTAAACAATGCAGGTGTTAAACAAACTGTTATATTGAACTGACGTAAACAATGCAAGTGTTAAACAAACTGTTATATTGAACTGACGTAAACAATGCAGGTGTTAAACAAACTGTTATATTGAACTGACGTAAACAATGCAGGTGTTAAACAAACTGTTATATTGAACTGACGTAAACAATGCAGGCCCTAAACAAACTGTTATATTGAACTGACGTAAACAATGCAGGTGTTAAACAAACTGTTATATTGAACTGACGTAAACAATGCAGGTGTTAAACAAACTGTTATATTGAACTGACGTAAACAATGCAGGCCCTAAACAAACTGTTATATTGAACTGACGTAAACAATGCAGGTGTTAAACAAACTGTTATGTTGAACTGACGTAAACAATGCAGGTGTTAAACAAACTGTTATGTTGAACTGACGTAAACAATGCAGGTGTTAAACAAACTGTTATATTGAACTGACGTAAACAATGCAGGTGTTAAACAAACTGTTATGTTGAACTGACGTAAACAATGCAGGCCCTAAACAAACTGTTATATTGAACTGACGTAAACAATGCAGGCCCTAAACAAACTGTTATATTGAACTGACGTAAACAATGCAGGTGTTAAACAAACTGTTATATTGAACTGACGTAAACAATGCAGGCCCTAAACAAACTGTTATATTGAACTGACGTAAACAATGCAGGCCCTAAACAAACTGTTATATTGAACTGACGTAAACAATGCAGGCCCTAAACAAACTGTTATATTGAACTGACGTAAACAATGCAGGCCCTAAACAAACTGTTATATTGAACTGACGTAAACAATGCAGGCCCTAAACAAACTGTTATATTGAACTGACGTAAACAATGCAGGCCCTAAACAAACTGTTATATTGAACTGACGTAAACAATGCAGGCCCTAAACAAACTGTTATGTTGAACTGACGTAAACAATGCAGGCCCTAAACAAACTGTTATATTGAACTGACGTAAACAATGCAGGCCCTAAACAAACTGTTATATTGAACTGACGTAAACAATGCAGGTGTTAAACAAACTGTTATATTGAACTGACGTAAACAATGCAGGCCCTAAACAAACTGTTATGTTGAACTGACGTAAACAATGCAGGCCCTAAACAAACTGTTATATTGAACTGACGTAAACAATGCAGGCCCTAAACAAACTGTTATATTGAACTGACGTAAACAATGCAGGCCCTAAACAAACTGTTATATTGAACTGACGTAAACAATGCAGGCCCTAAACAAACTGTTATACTCTCAAACTACAACTATTAAGCCCATTTCACAACGCATATGCTCTACATGTGCCACGAACGTCTGTAATACTTCATGCTCAACTTTATTTCACCACATTTTCCCTGTAAGAGGAATAGTGAGCTGTAGACGTGAGGACAAGGTCAGGACGCTGCATTTCTGAGGCTCAGATTGCAGTTACACCACTTTTTGACACTCTAGCTGACTATAAAAGGAAAGTAAACGTGTATTTTTTTTTATTGTTAGGGGAGTCGAAGCAATTAAAAGTTTGAGAACCATTGAACCGTTGCTGTCAATTGTTGATCCTCTTTACTCTAGAAGCCATTCATTCACAAGGATCATCTCACGCTGTCTTTATTTTTACCTTTTTTTTTTTGTTTGGTGGGGGGGGGGGGGCGTATCTATGATATGAAGTTAATAATAGACTCGAGTACTCCCAGACACCGACCCTAGTGACGTCACTGACTTCATCTTCCACATTCAAATCTAATGGAGGGATAGATAAAGAATGGAAACATATCGTAACGTCTCAAGGCAAAGGGAAACAATTCAAGGGGACAGCAATCTTGTCATCCAGACATCATCATTTTGTGTAAATTGCAGCTTCGAGCTTCATGACTGGATAAGCATTTACATGGTGTCCTAGAGACATAGCCACACAACCACGAACACACACAATCTTACAAAACATTCTGCAATCTGTCTATAACATGCTTTTTTTTTCACCTTCTTTAAACGTGCATTAAAACATGAATCCAATGCTGTGAGGCTGGCTATAAATAGATCAGAAGGAAATGATGTTGTGCATTGTATTACGTCACACGCTCTCTCTACCACTACGCTCCCTGCCCACTTTCATGCAGTGTATTGTGTTGGATCGAGACCAATCGTTAGAGAAGACCTGAACACTGACTTGCAACGTCACAACCTGTGGACAGTTTAGACCAATAGCTCGTTACCACGTCCTACGGACCTGTGATTATAGTACTGTCCTTAGAGTACAGCTCCACTAACGTGAAGAGGTAGGTTCGATTCCAGCTAAAAAAAAAAGAAACCAAGAACTTCCGGTTTCCAGAAGGAAAGTTACAAGTCCCACTACGTCACGTCTAGTACATTTACTGTTTGACTGAAGCTCCTTAATTGTCATCAAAGATCAGCACATTCTCATTTGTACAAAGCTTATATCAACTCTGTCTGTCTGGTACAATGTTTGTACACGTTATTTCTCACACACCCATTTTCAGATTAGGTTGAAACTTTACATAATAACATGTTGTACCAAACATAACATGAATCAATAACAAAAATTTTTGTTAATTAATTATTGTGTTTGGTATCGAAAAAGGGTGATAAATACTTGAGAGATGTCCCAGATGTGGCTTTTTATATGGATTTATTACAAAGCTTATATCAACTCACTCTGTGTGACCGACTGATAAAAAGTTTATACACTTTATTTCTCCCAATACGCTATGATACTATCACTTGTCTGGACCAGTTTGGAAAAGGGGCTTGGGTAGAAATAAAGTGGTATATGGGTGATCGCTTTTGAAATGCTTTTATACAATTTTTTTACAAAAGTGGAACGACCTGAATTCAAACTCAGTGCTTAAACCTCCCCAAGCTGACACTCTAGCACTGTGATAGCGAAGTGCTTATGTAAATTGAAGGTTTGTGGCTATCTATTTTTAGCTACAAAGTTTTAAACCCCCACCTATAAAGGGGACTAATTCAGCTTATACCACCACATCAGTCAAATACAAATTTTCCCTTGTTCGAGATACTGAAGAAAAAAAAATTACCGATAATTAATTAACTAATTGGTTAATTTTAAAAAAATTGATTCTTGTGTTGTCAGGTAAAAGAAATAATTGTGCAAAACTTCAACTTGATCCGATATTGGGTGTGGGAGAAATAACGTGTACAATCTTTTACCAGACAGATAGAGTGAGCTGATATAAGCTTTGTAAAAATATTTCTAATTGCACAGATGTATTATAGTCTAGATCTCTTACAAATTGAATAGCATGACTGATCCAAACTAATTGATACAAGTACACTTAATGTAAACTTTGTTTTTTTTAAGTTATTTTTTTTATTTTGCTGTTTCACTGACCTACATTGTTCTCCCACTCTCGGAGTTGACATTTTGCTACAATTATATCTAGTCAATGACAATGCATGAATCAATTTTTTTAAATTAACTTATTAGTTAGTCAATTAGTGGTAATAATTTAATTTTGCTTATATAGAAAAAAGGAGATTATTCCTGTAGTATTAAGAAACATGGCAATGATTTTTGTGGTTCTTCACCATAGAAAAATTTATTGTAGATTATACTTTGATGGTATAAAATGTATACGAAGATGAGCATAATCTCATTATGTAGGATTTACATACATTAAATGAACAATATCTCATTTTTCTATGAACACAAAGTGAACAGACTTATTTTTATGTACACAACAAGATGAACACAAGCTCAGTCTCTATGTACACAAAGTGAACAGACTTATTTTTATGTACTCAACAAGATGAACACAAGCTCAGTCTCTATGTACACAAAGTGAACAGACTTATTTTTATGTACACAAAAAGATGAACACAAGATCAGTTTCTATGTACACAAAAAGATGAACACAAACTCAGTCTCTATGTACACAAAGTGAACAGACACAAAAAGATGAACACAAGCTCAGTCTCTATGTACACAAAGTGAACAGACACAAAAGATGAACACAAGCTCAGTCTCTATGTACACAAAGTGAACAGACACAAAAAGATGAACACAAGCTCAGTCTCTATGTACACAAAGTGAACAGACACAAAAAGATGAACACAAGCTCAGTCTCTATGTACCAGCTCACAAAGTTTATAACGAAGGAAACCTGTCAATATCAACCTGATGAGAGGACTTTAAATCATCTTGAGAGACGCCCAAGTCCAAACACTATAAATAAAATGACTTCTCCAACGTCTTGGGATACGCCCCTGCTCAAGCCCTACGGTCAACTCCATGTCTTCGTCCGCTCCATGCAAAAGACTTCCTGCTTGCCCATAACAAGAACTCTATTTCACGCCACGTTGAGCCCAGAACCCCCCACCCCACCCCCTTTCCTGCCATCGTTTACAGCTAATAGGTGCTGTGAGAGGAAAGGATTGGGTGGCCAGTATGACGTCATTGGCTACGTGTCTACATTGACCCTAGGGTGTCAACACTGCCGATAGCCAAACATGATTAATATATTCCGAGCGTCTGCTCCTCAGTTTACAGGACACAAGATACCCGGATGTGTGAAAATTTTAGCTTTAAAATAGGTTGTCGTAATTTGTCATAATTTACTGGTTTAGATTCTTTTTTTTTTTTTAAATAATTTTCACAAATTATTCAGTGATTCACTTATTACTTTTCTTTACTTATTAATTGTTTCGATTCTTTTTTTAAATTTATTCTACAATAAGTTTCACTTTTGTTTCTGCTCAGGTATCAGGTATCTCGAATAAGGGAAAGAAATAGTACTTGACTGACAAAGTGGTATAAGTTGAATTAGTCCCCTTTATACTTTGTAGAGAGAAAAGTTTGAAACTAACAATAGATAACCATAAGTCCTAGAGTTCGAATTCAGGTCGTTCACATTTTTTTTTATAAATGCATTTAAAAAGCGATCACCCAAATACCCCTTCTTTCTCCCCCCTACCCCTTTCCAACTGGACCAGACAAATGGTAGGATCATATAGTATTGAGAAAGCTGAAAGGATGAAATTGCGTCAAACAAAAACAAGTGGTAAAACTATTTGTAAACGCACAGATCTATTGTTGTTGGTTTAGATCTATTTGTAAACGCACAGATATATTGTTGTTGGTTTAGATCTATTTGTAAACGCACAGATATATTGTTGTTGGTTTAGATCTATTTGTAAACGCACAGATCTATTGTTGTTGGTTTAGATCTATTTGTAAACGCACAGATCTATTGTTGTTGGTTTAGATCTATTTGTAAACGCACAGATCTATTGTTGTTGGTTTAGATCTATTTGTAAACGCACAGATCTATTGTTGTTGGTTTAGATCTATTTGTAAACGCACAGATCTATTGTTGTTGGTTTAGATCTATTTGTAAACGCACAGATCTATTGTTGTTGGTTTAGATCTATTTGTAAACGCACAGATATATTGTTGTTGGTTTAGATCTATTTGTAAACGCACAGATATATTGTTGTTGGTTTAGATCTATTTGTAAACGCACAGATATATTGTTGTTGGTTTAGATCTATTTGTAAACGCACAGATCTATTGTTGTTGGTTTAGATCTATTTGTAAACGCACAGATCTATTGTTGTTGGTTTAGATCTATTTGTAAACGCACAGATATATTGTTGTTGGTTTAGATCTATTTGTAAACGCACAGATCTATTGTTGTTGGTTTAGATCTATTTGTAAACGCACAGATCTATTGTTGTTGGTTTAGATCTATTTGTAAACGCACAGATATATTGTTGTTGGTTTAGATCTATTATACATTTCATCACTAGACTGATCCAAACTAATTAGTACAATTAAAGGCAGGCCTTAGAGTGGAACCCCCAGGGAACAAGACGCAGAGGAAGACCAAAAAGAACATGGCGACGCAGTATACTAGAAGAAGCCGAGAGGACCCGGGAAGAGCCGGGAAACCATCGAAAAACTGGCAAGAGACCGTGGAGAGTGGGAGTGTTTTTGTCGAGGCCCTATGTTCCATGAGGAACCCAAAGGAATGATGATGATGATGATGAATGAGCTAAAACCTGGTTTAGTTGGACAAACTGTCTGGAGCTACAACCTTGGTTTAGTCAACTGTCTGTAGGTACAACCTAACGACCGTGTATCTAAACAGTCATAGAAAAACGTTATTACTACGCCAAAACTCTCATGCACACACACACACACACACACGCGCACTCATTGACTGTAGCTCTAAATAGACAAGTTCCTATTTTGACTGCAGACATTTCTCAATACATGTGCAATGTGTCTGGTTCAAAGTTTTATGAATGTCTTGAGGCTTAGACAATCATCAATAGACTCCTATACAACTCGATCAATCGTTTGTCTGCACAAATAAGTTCCATAAGTAATAGAGTTAACAAACAAACCTAATTTAGACATGCCGTGACGTCATGCTTGTAGAGAAGGACTTGAGAAGAGGGCGGGGGGAGACAGAATAATTGAGAAACACATTGATAAAGAGTTTAAGAGAAAGAGATTTGACTGAGACTCAAAGAAAGAGATTTGACTGAGACTCAAAGAAAGAGATTTGACTGAGACTCAAAGAAAGAGATTTGACTGAGACTCAAAGAAAGAGATTTGACTGAGACTCAAAGAAAGAGATTTGACTGAGACTCAAAGAAAGAGATTTGACTGAGACTCAAAGACAGAGATTTGACTGAGACTCAAAGAAAGAGATTTGACTGAGACTCAAAGAAAGAGATTTGACTGAGACTCAAAGAAAGAGATTTGACTGAGACTCAAAGAAAGAGATTTGACTGAGACTCAAAGAAAGAGATTGGACTGAGACTCAAAGAAAGAGATTTGACTGAGACTCAAAGACAGAGATTTGACTGAGACTCAAAGAAAGAGATTTGACTGAGACTCAAAGAAAGAGATTTGACTGAGACTCAAAGAAAGAGATTTGACTGAGACTCAAAGAAAGAGATTTGACTGAGACTCAAAGAAAGAGATTTGACTGAGACTCAAAGAAAGAGATTTGACTGAGACTCAAAGACATAGATTTGACTGAGACTCAAAGAAAGAGATTGGACTGAGACTCAAAGACAGAGATTTGACTGAGACTCAAAGAAAGAGATTTGACTGAGACTCAAATAAAGAGATTGGACTGAGACTCAAAGACAGAGATTTGACTGAGACTCAAAGAAAGAGATTTGACTGAGACTCAAAGAAAGAGATTTGACTGAGACTCAAAGAAAGAGATTTGACTGAGACTCAAAGAAAGAGATTTGACTGAGACTCAAAGAAAGAGATTTGACTGAGACTCAAAGAAAGAGATTTGACTGAGACTCAAAGAAAGAGATTTGACTGAGACTCAAAGACAGAGATTTGACTGAGACTCAAAGAAAGAGATTTGACTGAGACTCAAAGAAAGAGATTTGACTGAGACTCAAAGACAGAGATTTGACTGAGACTCAAAGAAAGAGATTGGACTGAGACTCAAAGACAGAGATTTGACTGAGACTCAAAGAAAGAGATTTGACTGAGACTCAAAGAAAGAGATTGGACTGAGACTCAAAGAAAGAGATTGGACTGAGACTCAAAGAAAGAGATTTGACTGAGACTCAAAGAAAGAGATTGGACTGAGACTCAAAGAAAGAGATTGGACTGAGAC
This sequence comes from Biomphalaria glabrata, assembly GCF_947242115.1. Classification (NCBI taxonomy): domain Eukaryota; kingdom Metazoa; phylum Mollusca; class Gastropoda; family Planorbidae; genus Biomphalaria; species Biomphalaria glabrata. The sequence goes on from NC_074713.1 coordinate 36,711,744, forward strand.
TCAAAGAAAGAGATTTGACTGAGACTCAAAGAAAGAGATTGGACTGAGACTCAAAGAAAGAGATTTGACCTAGACTCAAAGAAAGAGATTTGACTGAGATTGAAAGAAAGAGATTGGACTGAGACTCAAAGAAAGAGTAAAATGAGAGATGTTGAGAGAAAGGAAGAAATTGAGAGTGTGAAAAAAAGATTTGACAGATGAAGAGATGGAAAGAAAGTATGCGAAAAGACACATATAAGAGACATTGAGAGAAAGAGAGAGAGAGAGAGAGAGAGAGAGAGAGACAGAGAGAGAAGAAGAAGGAGTGAAATATGAACGCTAAAGAGAGAAAGAATTTTTAAAAATGCAGTTACAAAGTGCATTTTGAAAGTGCACAACGATCAATTATTTGTCTCCCCTGCCTTTTGTTTTACGGTTATGTTGAAAACAATGGTTATGCTTGCTCTGGATTTGGCAAAATATGTAGGTCACAACTTGGATTGCGTAGTCACGAGAAATATTGCATTCCTCATTTATCTTCGGACTCGAAGACAAGCCTTTTATTATTATTATGTTGAAAAGTAGCTTAGTATTTTGTTGTTTTTTTAAGTCTCGATTCTATTAATAATGTTCAAATCAGAACTCTGACACAATCAGTCACGAGCAGCGGACGAGACTCTTCTAAACATCTTTGTCTCCTCTTGCTAAATCTGTTCCCTGGCCATCATTTATTTCGCTGTACTGTCTCCCTCTATTTCCTGGCCTCTCTAGAACTTGTCAGATCTTATTTTCCCAAACAGTGCGTGGTCTTCCAAGTCTTCCCGCACCCCCCACGGGATTTCAAGACGGCGGTCGCTCGGTGAGGCACGGGTATTGTCTTCCTGAACTCTGACCTCGTCCTTCCCCTCCCAATGGGCTATTGATGTCTCTTCTTTCTGCTTCGGGATAAACATTCATTCTGGGAATGATGGCCTTGGGTTTTAGTAAGTTTTTATTGTGTTGTTGTTTTTCGTACAAAGGTTATACCAACTCACTGACTGTCTGTCTGTCTGTCTGGTACAAAGTTTGAAAACGTTTTTTCTCCCCTTTCTCATTCTTGAATCAAAACGGATTCTTTTAGTCATTGTTCCTAACAAAATAGAAATCAATAAAAAAAAATCCCAATTTGCTAAGTAAATAGCGGTAATTAATAAAATTTGGATTGATACCGAATAAGGGAAATACATTTTACAGTATTGAGAGATATGTTATTGATACTGAGAGAAGTGGAGTTCTTCTCCTTAGGTAAGCTTTGTTTATATTTTGTTTGTATATTTTTTTATTTTGTTTGCGTAAAAGTTGTAATGATCAATGTATTGAATGATTATTTTGTTGCCTGGCACGTTGAGGTGGTGTTCTAACGGGACGATGTTTTTAGACACAATCTTTTGTTTATCTTTCAAACACTTTCCCTTTCAATGAAATGAAAGTTGAAAGCTCAGGCAAAGAATCATGAAAGAAAAGTTTTCAAACAGTATTAGGATTCGAGCACTAAACGTATTGGGGAACAAGAAAAATGTAAAAATTATTTTTTTAAACAATGATTATATTGCGTGGATCAGTGTCAAGGCCATGTGTTGATGTATTAGTTTCGAAACTTAGTTATGGCGACCTAGGTATGCAGATTCTGATAAAACTGAAAATCCTGGCCACGTGTTCAATTGACTCGCGACTTCGTTTCGGCTGTTCCGTCATTGGTCAACACCATCGTCTGTAAGGATGTGCTTTCAATCAGTTTTAGTCCTCATAATTCAAACTATGGATGTAATGTAAAAACTATGAATATAAATCAGACTATGGATGTAATGTAAAAACTATGAATATAAATCAGACTATGGATGTAATGTAAAAACTATGAATATAAATCAGACTATGGATGTAATGTAAAAACTATGAATATAAATCAGACTATGGATGTAATGTAAAAACTATGAATATAAATCAGACTATGGATGTAATGTAAAAACTATGAATATAAATCAGACTATGGATGTAATGTAAAAACTATGAATATAAATCAGACTATGGATGTAATGTAAAAACTATGAATATAAATCAGACTATGGATGTAATGTAAAAACTATGAATATAAATCAGACTATGGATGTAATGTAAAAACTATGAATATAAATCAGGCTATGGATGTAATGTAAAAACTATGAATATAAATCAGACTATGGATGTAATGTAAAAACTATGAATATAAATCAGACTATGGATGTAATGTAAAAACTATGAATATAAATCAGACTATGGATGTAATGTAAAAACTATGAATATAAATCAGACTATGGATGTAATGTAAAAACTATGAATATAAATCAGACTATGGATGTAATGTAAAAACTATGAATATAAATCAGACTATGGATGTAATGTAAAAACTATGAATATAAATCAGACTATGGATGTAATGTAAAAACTATGAATATAAATCAGACTATGGATGTAATGTAAAAACTATGAATATAAATCAGACTATGGATGTAATGTAAAAACTATAAATATAAATCAAACTTTGGATGTAGATGTTAATATAAACTATGGATTTTATCACATATATGTCAACATGGGCGTAGACAGGGTGGGTTGGGGGGTTCAACCCCCCCCCCCCCCGAAATGAGTTTTGAGTTTAAAACCCTCTCCTACAGATGACTTTTTTTAGATAACCCTAACCCTAACCCCCCCCCCCCAACCCCCCCTCCCCGAAACAAATCCTGGCTACGCCCATGGATGTCAATCCTCTTACATTTAGAAAACCAATTTTAACAGATCTAATTTTTTTATTCAGACTCACTTAAATCTCACTTCACTCGTACGATGTCACGTGATAGAAATAGGATATACGATATCAGAAAACAAAAAGGATTTTTCTCTTGTCTTACATTTAGATCTGGATCAATGCTTCTCAAATTGTAGTCAAATGTACCCAGGGAGATGATTAGAACAGATTTGTAAATTGATGGTTTTCTGTCAGACGTGTTTCTGTTCTAGGAACGAACAAAAAGGGGTGGGGAGGGAGGGTTAAACGTGGCTACTAAGAAATATAAAAAAATATTGAGAATGGACGTTTGTTGATGATTGACTGGTTTACTCAAAGCACTAGATCAGTTGCGAATTTCTCCTGTTACAAGCTTTCTACTGAGCCAAGATCAGTTGCGAATTTCTCCTGTTACAAGCTTTCTACTGAGCCGTCGTGTTTATTTTGTGTAAACCCTACTAGCAACAAATACCCGTTCATCTTTGTTTTGAAAAAAAAGCTGCTCTTTAATATAATCTTTGCTCGCAGTTCCTCAGATAAAATTCCAGGCTGGATCTATCCGAAGTCTTTGTACTTAATTACAGTTTCTTCCACTTCTGGAGAAAGTGATTTTGTTTTGTGAAGACTATCACCTGACTCATCATCTGTATCACTTACTTCAGATGTTTTCTCTGACTGTGGTAAAAAGGTATTCCCCTGGAGTCTCTTCAGCACTACTCTTCTCACCAAGAGACATTTTCACTTCTTCGACTGCTTGTATCTTTGTATAAATCATTTGAATGGTGAAACTTTTCTTCCACACGTTCATTGTCTCCTTTGTTTTCAGTGCTCTTACCAGGTTTCTTCTTAAATGATAAGGATGATGAAATAAACTACCCTATATACCAAGTTACTTCCTGAGAGTAACACGACACTAGTCAGCGCTTCTCCTTGAAATTGAGAGTAACTCCGCACGGATAGAGTTAATAATGTTTGTGGAATACATGCAACAGGGTCACTGACTTATATAACAAAGTAAAAAGCAAGATTTCATGACAGTGACGTAATATTTAATTTATAAATAAAAATTTCGGACACTAATTTGGGGGCCCCCCTCAAGTGGAGGCCCGGGGGGATCTTCAAATTCTCCCCCTCCTTCCCCCATGTAGATGTATTATTTACTTCATATACAACTTAAATACAACTTCTTTTTGAACAAAACAGAATGCAACTTTCATGAACAAATGTACACAAATTCAACTTCAATGTAGATATATGCAGAAACATATGTAAAATAAGGATAATTTAAACAAGATAAAATTCAGTCTAAAACATGCGTCTTTCTGTAAAAATACTTCTGTCACATGTCTTTCTGTCGCATGTCTTTCTGTAAAAATACTTCTGTCACATGGCTTTCAGTCACATGTCTTTTTGTAAAAATACTTCTGTCACATGTCTTGCTGTCCCATGTTTTTCTGTCGCATGTCTTTCTGTAACATGTCTTTCTGTCACATGTCTTTTCTGTCACACGTCTTTCTGTAAAACAAAATTTCTGTCACATGTCTTTCTGTCACAATTATTCTGTCACATGTCTTTATGTCACATGTCACATACGTCTTTCTGACATACGTCTTCCTATCACTCGTTTTCTGTCAAGCGTCTGTCTGTCACATGTCTTTCTGTAAGACGTCTTTCTGTCACATGTATTTAAGTCACATTTCTTTCTGTCACGTCTTCCTGTCACACGTCTGCCTGTCGCAAGTTTTTCAGTCACATGCCTTTTTGTCACACGTCTTTCTGTCACACGTCTTTCTGTCATACGTCTTTCTGTCGCACGTCTTTCTGTCATACGTCTTTCTGTCACATGTCTTTCTGTCATACGTCTTTCTGTCACATGTCTTTCTGTCATACGTCTTTCTGTCACATGTCTTTCTGTCATACGTCTTTCTGTCACATGTCTTTCTGCAACTTGTCTTTCTGTCATACGTCTTTCTGTCACATGTCTTTCTGCAACTTGTCTTTCTGTCACATGTCTTTCTGTCATACGTCTTTCTGTCACATGTCTTTCTGCAACTTGTCTTTCTGTCATACGTCTTTCTGTCATACGTCTTTCTGTCATACGTCTTTCTGTCACACGTCTTTCTGTCATACGTCTTTCTGTCACATGTCTTTCTGCAACTTGTCTTTCTGTCATACGTCTTTCTGTCACATGTCTTTCTGTCATACGTCTTTCTGTCACATGTCTTTCTGCAACTTGTCTTTCTGTCACACGTCTTTCTGTCATACGTCTTTCTGTCACATGTCTTTCTGTCACACGTCTTTTTGTCACACGTCTTTCTGCCACACGTCTTTCTGTCATACGTCTTTCTGTCATACGTCTTTCTGTCACACGTCTTTCTGTCATACGTCTTTCTGTCACACGTCTTTCTGTCACACGTCTTTCTGTCATACGTCTTTCTGTCACACGTCTTTCTGTCATACGTCTTTCTGTCACACGTCTTTCTGTCACACGTCTTTCTGTCACACGTCTTTCTGTCATACGTCTTTCTGTCACACGTCTTTCTGTCATACGTCTTTCTGTCACACGTCTTTCTGTCATACGTCTTTCTGTCACACGTCTTTCTGTCATACGTCTTTCTGTCACATGTCTTTCTGTCATACGTCTTTCTGTCACACGTCTTTCTGTCACACGTCTTTCTGTCACACGTCTTTCTGTCACACGTCTTTCTGTCACACGTCTTTCTGTCATACGTCTTTCTGTCACACGTCTTTCTGTCACACGTCTTTCTGTCACACGTCTTTCTGTCACACGTCTTTCTGTCATACGTCTTTCTGTCACACGTCTTTCTGTCATACGTCTTTCTGTCATACGTCTTTCTGTCATACGTCTTTCTGTCATACGTCTTTCTGTCATACGTCTTTCAGTCACATGTCTTTCTGTCACACGTCTTTCTGTCATACGTCTTTCAGTCACATGTCTTTCTGTCACACGTCTTTCTGTCATACGTCTTTCTGTCACATGTCTTTCTGTCACATGTCTTTCTGCAACTTGTCTTTCTGTCATACGTCTTTCTGTCATACGTCTTTCTGTCGCACGTCTTTCTGTCACATGTCTTTCTGTCATACGTCTTTCTGTCACATGTCTTTCTGTCATACGTCTTTCTGTCACACGTCTTTCTGCAACTTGTCTTTCTGTCATACGTCTTTCTGTCATACGTCTTTCTGTCATACGTCTTTCTGTCATACGTCTTTCTGTCACATGTCTTTCTGCAACTTGTCTTTCTGTCATACGTCTTTCTGTCACATGTCTTTCTGTCATACGTCTTTCTGTCATACGTCTTTCTGTCATACGTCTTTCTGTCACACGTCTTTCAGTCACACGTCTTTCTGTCATACGTCTTTCTGTCACATGTCTTTCTGTCACATGTCTTTCTGCAACTTGTCTTTCTGTCATACGTCTTTCTGTCATACGTCTTTCTGTCATACGTCTTTCTGTCACACGTCTTTCTGTCACATGTCTTTCTGTCATACGTCTTTCTGTCACATGTCTTTCTGTCATACGTCTTTCTGTCACATGTCTTTCTGCAACTTGTCTTTCTGTCATACGTCTTTCTGTCATACGTCTTTCTGTCATACGTCTTTCTGTCACATGTCTTTCTGCAACTTGTCTTTCTGTCATACGTTTTTCTGTCATACGTCTTTCTGTCATACGTCTTTCTGTCACACGTCTTTCAGTCACACGTCTTTCTGTCATACGTCTTTCTGTCACACGTCTTTCTGTCACACGTCTTTCTGTCAGTCGTATCGAGCTTGTTCTCCCCCTCTTTCACGTGAACTCCCTTATTTATAATCACAACGACGACAGACCTTCTCATGATTTCACCAGAGAATCTGTTCAGTCAAGACAACCAAACCATCAGTTCACCAGAGAATCTGTTCAGTCAAGACAACCAAACCATCAGTTCACTAGAGCATCTGTTCAGTCAAGACAACTATACCATCAGTTCACCAGAATCTGTTCAGTCAAGACAACCAAACCATCAGTTCACCAGAGAATCTGTTCAGTCAAAACAACCAAACCATCAGTTCACCAGAGACTCTGTTCAGTCAACACAACCAAACCATCAGTTCACCAGAGAATCTGTTCAGTCAACACAACCAAACCATCAGCTCACCAGAAGATCTGTTCAGTCAACACAACCAAACCATCAGTTCACCAGAGAATCTGTTCAGTCAACACAACCAAACCATCAGTTCACCAGAGAATCTGTTCAGTCAACACAACCAAACCATCAGTTTACCAGAGAATCTGTTCAGTCAACACAACCAAACCATCAGTTCACCAGAGAATCTGTTCAGTCAACACAACCAAACCATCAGTTCACCAGAGAATCTGTTCAGTCAAGACAACCAAACCATCAGTTCACCAGAGAATCTGTTCAGTCAACACAACCAAACCATCAGTTCACCAGAGAATCTGTTCAGTCAACACAACCAAACCATCAGTTCACCAGAGAATCTGTTCAGTCAAGACAACCAAACCATCAGTTCACCAGAGAATCTGTTCAGTCAAGACAACCAAACCATCAGTTCACCAGAGAATCTGTTCAGTCAACACAACCAAACCATCAGTTCACCAGAGAATCTGTTCAGTCAAGACAACCAAACCATCAGTTCACCAGAGAATCTGTTCAGTCAACACAACCAAACCATCAGTTCACCAGAGAATCTGTTCAGTCAAGACAACCAAACCATCAGTTCACCAGAGAATCTGTTCAGTCAAGACAACCAAACCATCAGTTCACCAGAGAATCTGTTCAGTCAACACAACCAAACCATCAGTTCACCAGAGACTCTGTTCAGTCAACACAACCAAACCATCAGTTCACCAGAGAATCTGTTCAGTCAAGAAAACCAAACCATCAGTTCACCTTGACTCGGCCTCATCTGCTTCAGCAACAAGCCACACAGTCCTTACAAATACTCCGAAATGAAAATATGAGAAACACTGAACTCCATATTTCGTGATTAATTGATAGCAAATCTTTAATTCTTAATAGAACTTTCTTAGAGAAACTTTGAGTCAATATGTCAAGAAAAAAAAATACAAACAGCTATTCTAAATGTAGCCATACGACCAAGACATGACAAGAGAATATTCAAGTCAATAATCTCTTTTTTGAAGTCGAAACAATTTTTATCAACTAATTATTTTTTAAACGGGGGCGTTAATAGAAACAAAAATAGAAATAACATGACCAATCAGCAAGTGTTTTGCTCCCAAATAATCTTATACACTTTGTTTTTTAGATCAATCAATATTTTAAAACAAAATGTTTCCATTGGTTCATTCCAAGAAGTACAAAATACTTTTGTAGAATTTGTTGATAAAATGAAAACCTTAATTAGACAAACATTGAAAACATCATCACAGAAATTCAAAACTCTTCAACATTAGTTGACCTTTATGTACCGTAGAAGTAGGATGAACTTAACGACCTTGTATTTCCCCGATTAACACCTCACTAATTCGACGACCTTAATGACCTCCCTTGTTTACCCATGATGCTTAGAGATGAAATCTCGTCCAATAACCGTGAAACCTTGACCAGATTTTTTACTTACTAGCTGCTAATAGATAAGACGATATTTGATATATATATGTCTGTGGAGCAGACCAATCAACATTGTCATAAACGTAGCTGTAGGATTAGCGTGTTGTTCTTTTACGACATTCAAATCTCTTTAATGTCTGAAGTTTTCAGCGTTTATTGAGGGGGCGAGAGGGGGCTTTTATAGAAAAGCTTAATTAGAAAGAGGGGTTGGGGATTTAATAGACATGCTTCATTAGAAAATGGGAGGGGGGTGTTGTTTGATCTCAGCAAGAAAGAAATGCTAGCGAAGGTGATTAAGACAAGAACTCGGGCATTCAAAGTACGTATGGGAGTAAGAGAGAGAGAGAGAGAGAGAGAGTGGGGGGGGGGAGGGAGGGGGAGAGGAAGATCGAGAAGAGAGAGAGAGAGAGGAAGAGAAGGGGAGAGGAAGATCGAGAAGAGAGAGAGAGAGAGAGAGGAAGAAGAAAAAGTATATATATAGAAAGAGAGATAAGAAAAAGAGAGAGACCAAACAAGAGAGGAAGAGGAAAGGGAAATGATAATAAAGGAGTGAGGGAGTGAAAAGAGAAAAAGAAGAGAGGAAGAGAAAGAGCGAGAAAAGAGAGGGAGGCAAATGTTTGTGTTTTTTTTCCTTTTTAAAATCAAATTTCTATAAGCCAGAAGCAGATAAAGTTGAAAAGCAAACCGTAAATACTCAACACTTTGAAAGAAAAACAAATAGAATTGAAGTCCATGAATCTACTGTAAGACTATCAAAATATGGAGATCATTTTCTCCATCTACAGTTTTGAGATGAAAATAATGCAAGAAATATTTACTCTCTTATCTTTGCAGTTGGAAAATTACAGTACCACAGTTTCATTGTGTACCGAGTATACACTTGTGTCAGCCTAAACACTTTCGTGTGATTGTCCAATTAGTTTCTGTTCCAACTTTTTATCTTACAGTGCCTCAGGAAACCAGGGGAAGAAAAAGTGTGGGTAAACTAAACATTTCCTACAGCAAGCAACACAACGAAACAAAACAAAAATATGGGAAGTTAATTGATAAGAAAATTCAATTTATATTAGACCTTAAACACCATCTTTAAATTAGTGTATATAGATGTATATAGATATAGATGCAATGAAATAAGCATTACAGGAAACAATTTCAATGAGCAATGATAGATACATTCAGTGTCGCAAAGTTGGAATTGACTTTAAAAATGTAACTGTTTAACATAATTTGTTTATCTTTCTAATAATTAACACGACATAAATTGAAATTGAGTTCTTCTGATTCACACATCAATCATCACACGAAAAAACAATGTCAATTTACATTTTGGCTTTTTATAGTTACAATGTTTTGTTTGGTGTAATGCACAAATTGTAAGATAAATTTCCTTACGGACAATAAAGATTAGTATTATTATAATTATATTATTAAATATCAAATAGTAACCAGTACTTATTGATCTAAAATCAAAGCGTTACAAATATCTCAGTTATAAAGTAATGCCCACAATGTTTATTTTCTACTGTTGGATAACCATAGCTTATTTTTATGACACTTTGTTGGTTGAACCACTTGATTGCCAGTGCAGTTACCATTGTGTCACCATCGCGGTCAAAGCTAACTTAATCTGTCACTACTTAGAGCTGCTCACCCCTTCCCATCTGTCAGCCTGTTCTCTCTTCACCTCTGTGACGTCATACAAATACTCTCGAAACAACCAAGCTTCTTGCTGTCAAGTGCGCCTCGTTCTGGAGAAAGAGGTGACTGATTGACTTCATTCCAGGACTGCATAGATCTTGCTGTGTGGCAGATGACAACCAGTCCAATAGTGTGACAAATTGTGGGTCAGATAAAAATGTAGATTTTTAGCAAAATACAGAAATAGCTCTGATAGTGTGTCAATCTTAATTATTCTATTTTGCAGCCATGGAAAATTTGTTAGAGGAAGCAAGCGAACTTTTTTACAACTTCACGTCATTTGTTTCAGTCTGCGAACCACTGGCGGATCCAGGGGGGGGGGAGGCGGTAGGGGCGATCGACACCCCCCCCTCCACTCGGCCGGACGAATTTTAGTATAGAATCACACAATTTGTATACGAATCTATTATGTTAATAATATATACTAATTATTTATATTTCAACCTATTTTTAAATTATTTCGCCCCCCCCTCTTCTAGTATGTTGGCCGATTTGGTAGGGTCGGGAGGGAGCGATGGCATCAATCCGCCCCCCCCCCCTCTCACCATAAACGTTCGAGTCGGGTGGGCGGTCCTATTTATTTGTAGAAATCACATCTTGCTAAAAGAATCAATTAAGTATCTATATGATTAAAACTTGTGATTGGTATTTTAACCGGTCTTTATATTATGTCGTTCACCTGTTGGCCAATTGGAAGGAGAGGAGCGAATACCTCTACTGCCCTTCCCATCTAAACCCTTTGAGTGGGGGGGGGGGCGGTCCTACTTCTATGGAGAAATCATAGTATGTGAACAAAATTAGTCGAATATCTATATGATATAAACAGGTGGAAGTGCGATACATGCAATCACCTTCCCCCCATCGGACAAACCAATACTTTTTCTTTTTGTATATAGTAAGAAATTACAAAATTAAAAAAATCTGTCACTAATATAATTTATATATGCTATAAAGTAAATTCTTATATCGAGTCGCCCAACCCCTATTCTTTAATGTAAAATGCAATCATTAGCAGAAATTATAAAAAGGAGCGAGGATTAATCGTTTTCATTTTACCGCCCTCTCCCCTTTCCAGACAGAGTTTGTGTAATTTCACATGAATTTATCATAACTATTTTAAGAAAGACTTTGCTTTGGAAAAGTTATAATTCAAACGAAATTTTTCAATATAACAGTCAGGTTGATATGAGTTCAATAAAAAACCCAGGTGATCTTTTCCTAGTCGCCTTTTTCCAACCTTTACTCTATCTCATATTTTTCTAGATAAAGTTAGGACTATAACTCACAATTTATGCTTGAATTTTATTGAATATTATTTATCGAATAATTTTTTTTTTCGGCGGCGATCCTCAAAGCCTTAATCTAAATATGTGGGGTATCTTATCTTTTCAAAGAGCAAATCGGTTTTATTTGCAATGTATTAAGGGACTATAAATTCATATTAGAATATTTTTCACATTTTTCAAAAGGTCTTTATAATAGAATGAATAATGAGCTGTAGATGTCAGGAGAATGCGTTACTGCAGTGAAAAATGCAAGAAAACGCTTTTGGCTTCGCCCCGAACACCACTGATAAATATTGAGCTGTAGATGTCAGGAGAATGCGTTTCTGCAGTGAAAAATGCAAGAAAACGCATTTGGCGTTGGGGCCTCGTCCCGAACCCCACTAAGAAAGCTTACAGCGCTCTCCCAGATCCCCAAGTTTGCAAGAGAAAGGCCTCAACATGACTTTTTTTTTCGCCGAAGATTGAGAAAGTCTTATTTTATTATCATATATCAAATGTACGCACGTTTATGCATAGGGTTAGGGTTTACTGGGCGTTAGGGTTAGGGTTTGGAAAAAAATCGCCCCCCCCCCCACTCCAAAGTTCTGGATCCGCCAGTGCTGCGAACAACAGTACGTGTTCTTCAACAATCTTCTCCCTTCGCCTGGTGTTCTGGATTTTTTGAAGAAAGTGTCTATTGATGTCCACGCTAGTGCTAGAATTTCAAAGAACTAAAAAAACAACTGGTAAAGACAGAAAAAAAAAAAGACAAATATTCTTCTAAAAACATTCAATATACAGAAAAAACAACAACATAAAACATTCAACATGAAGAAAAATACAATTTAACACACAGAGAAATAACGTCTGACCTCTAGAAATGTTACATTAATAACACAGAGAAGTTGCATTCGAAGAGATCTAATAATATTAGACACTAGATAACATTTAACACGTGGGAAGTAAAAATGTACATATAAAGAAGTTTCTTTCTTCTGTAGCCCCTTGTACATGTTGTAAGGTCATTGTTCGGTGCACTGGTTGTAAATGAGGAACAATGTTATGGTGGTGTTTTTCGTAATACTGGAATATAAACAAAGAATCAGCAAAAGGAAAGGCGAGGAAGCTTTCAAATGTTTGGTTCTTAGGGCAAATGCTAAACGGCAAGAAAGTTCTGAGAAAGTGGATGTGTTACTCAAAACAAAAATCTTTATTGGGATCCCTCTACATACTCTTGTCCACAAGATGCAGTACTACATCTACATTTAAATCCAACGAAGGAGTCAATAACTGGTGCAGGTTACCCTATACACCATGCAGAGCTCACATTCAGTCATCGCTTTTTTTAAAAATGCTTTTAAATATAGTGCGGAGGGGTTGGTGAATGGGGTACCTGGGAGGTTTCCGTGCTGCCTTTAGGCACTTAGCAAACAAACTCTGCTCGGGATTTAGCCCTTCAGCTACACATCGCTTACATCGTCTTGACAGCAGGGCTCAAAATTTAGACAAACAAGAGAGAATAAAGTGGAGAGATTATCTGAAGAAAATCTTGGACATCATTCGTTTTCTCGTAAAACAGAATCTGGCACTCATGGACATCAGTTGAAGAAGAATTGGAAGGTCAAAAATCAAAGCAATATCTTGGCGTGAAATGACTATCCAAGTACGATCCACTGCTGAGAGAACATTTGCTTCGAACCAAGCTTAGTTCAAGACAGGGTATGAGCATGTCTCCACAAAGAGAAAAATAAATTTATAGTAAACAAGTCAAACATTTCTCGATTATTTTCGACAGTAGACGTAATGTCTTAAAGCTGGCTCAAACGTCCAAATTTATACGGTACGTTGTCATAGACCAGCGGTTCTCAACCTTTTAGGCTCGGCGACCCCTTTTTACAAACCCCCACTCTGCCAAGACCCCCCTCCCCCGCACATACATACAGCAACAGAAGAATAGACAATAACAATCCATTTTTTCGATGGTCTTCCGCGACCCCTGGCAAATAGTCAATCGACCCCCAAGGGGGTCGCGAACCACAGGTTGAGAACCCCTGTCATAGACAGTAATAGAGTACAAGTTCATGTTTCTTTCATTGAATTCATCAACACTAAGGACCCGCAGGCTGCGATGTTTTTTTTAGAGAAATGATGTGTTGCATGGTTTAGATAGAACGGACTGCACTATCATAATTCTATGGTCATTAAAGGTCAACACTACTGTGTCCAAAAGCGTATTCTAGAAGTCTTAAAGCACAATCCATTGCCTGCTCGAACCATTCTCTGGTTTTGGAAGGAATTCGAGCTGCTAAAGGAGAAGTCAAATCAGAAACATTTTTCGGTAAACTGGACAGCTTACAGAACACCACTGGGACTCAAACTGAAACCCGCTTGATCGCCAGGGGAGAAGCCGTTAAGATGGTAAGGGACATATTTTTTAAAAAATTATAGAAACACTGGAAAAATTAGCTAGTATAGATGAAATTCTAGATCTGAAACAAGCGGCTTATTATTTGCTATGTAGTCTTTTCATTTTGTCGCACTTTCCTTGTGCACGTATTCAGTGAAATAAACGACGGACAAGTCTACCTCTAGTAACAGAGACTGTCGACTCGAAACTGAGCATTCAAACTGAAAAGATTAAACATTCCTAACAAGTCAGGAGGGCTTCGATGAAGCCAGTATTACCTTTGCTAGGAGAGAGACTGAGAGACAAAGAGGCTGCTTTATTGATCCTTACGGAAATTTGTTGTGATTAAGATCAGATCAAGGGATTAGTGCAGAACCTCAAAGACGTATTGGCCACAAGAAAAGATGCCAAGCAAAAAAAAAAATATGAACATTTGATATTACCACACAAGAAAGAGCTACTGATGGAAATGTCTTCCTTGGACCGGATTGTGCAAGAAATAATCTCCCCTTGGAACAACGATGGTGTACGTAAATGTGACTTTTTGTGACTTTATGGAATCCTCAGATGGAAATCAGTCTCAACGGATTGTCGCAGTCTCCGAACTTCCAAAACAAAAAATCTGTTGAGCTCTTTAATTGTATAAAATAAAATTTATCATTTCCCGAATGTCTTGACTCGCATACTTTTTTACTATTGTGGTAAGTGTGGCTGCATGCAAGCGAAGTTTTTGTTCAAAGTGACATTGATCAAGAGTTCATTCAAAGTGACATTGATCAAGAGTTCATTCAAAGTGACATTGATCAAGAGTTCATTCAAAGTGACATTGATCAAGAGTTCATTCAAAGTGACATTGATCAAGAGTTCATTCAAAGTGACATTGATCAAGAGTTCATTCAAAGTGACATTGATCAAGAGTTCATTCAAAGTGACATTGATCAAGAGTTCATTCAAAGTGACATTGATCAAGAGTTCATTCAAAGTGACATTGATCAAGAGTTCATTCAAAGTGACATTGATCAAGAATTCCTTTCGATCAACGATGACAAATTTACGACTTCATAATTTGGCCATTTTGTCTATTGAACACGAGCTACTGAAAAAAAAACTGATTTAGATAAAATGATTGATAGTTTTCAAGCAAGTAAGCACGTAATATTCATTTGTATGATCTCTTTGTTCAAGGATTTGTTTGATCTCTTTGTTCAAGGATTTGTTTTTGTCGAAATACTTAAACATATTATTTCGGAAAAGAGTCTTTTCGCTGTTTAATTTCGTGCTTTTTTTAGTGTAGCACGATGAGCTGCAGCACCGAGCCTCAACTACCCTAGCTACGTCACTGACCTAGGTTACACTAGAAAATTCATATTATGCTCAGTTATTACTTTTCCTGTGTATGTGTGTTGGACATTCCAAACATTAAAAAAATAAATAAAACCCAGATATATTTAATACTGATATCTGATACGTAATAAAAACAATTTAATTTTTTTTTTGTCTTGCACAGCAAGTGACTTGTCTATTTAGTGAGATGAAATTATTTGTTTACAACACATTCATCTTCATCTAAAAAAAATAATTTTGATGATGATTAAATTTACTTACAAAAAATTCTGTACTTTCTTTTTAAAGCGTCCATTATTGACCAGTGCGCCATGTTTAGATTCCCCCCCCCCCACTTCTAAAAATAACTCTGCCGGTAGAGTAACAGCCCTTGAATTACCCTAGATATGCTTTGTGTGTTTAGGAGGGCCTGGGCTGAATCTACACTTAGAAAACAGAAGAGCTGCCGAGTCAAATGGAGTTTTCGCCCTTTGAGGACTGACCTGTGGAGACATTGGAAAATAATCGCCATTACAGGGATATAAATGGCCTTTTTTTTTTTGTTTGAAAAAAAGGGAAAAACACATGAGCGTATCGGATATTTTTTCTTTCAACTGAATTGTCTTTAAATGTAGATTTAGTCAAATCCAGGCGATCAGCACCAGTGACCTCCTGCATCTTTTTGTATTGAACTTTTTAAAAAATGTATTTATTTCGTTCTTGTTTCAAATTGTATTTCACCAAGAAACCTCTTTCTTTCTACACTTTGTCTCTCTACACTTTGTCTCTCTACACTTTGTCTCCCTACACTTTGTCTCTCTACACTTTGTCTCTCTACACTTTGTCTCTCTACACTTTGTCTCTCTACACTTTGTCTACCTACACTTTGTCTCTCTACACTTTGTCTACCTACACTTTGTCTACCTACACTTTGTCTCTCTACACTTTGTCTCTCTACACTTTGTCTCTCTACACTTTGTCTCCCTACACTTTGTCTCTCTACACTTTGTCTCTCTACACTTTGTCTACCTACACTTTGTCTCTCTACACTTTGTCTCTCTACACTTTGTCTCCCTACACTTTGTCTCTCTACACTTTGTCTACCTACACTTTGTCTCTCTACACTTTGTCTCTCTACACTTTGTCTCTCTACACTTTGTCTCTCTACACTTTGTATCCCTACACTTTGTCTCCCTAAACTTTGTCTCTCTACACTTTGTCTCTCTACACTTTGTCTCTCTACTTTTTGTCTCTCTACACTTTGTCTACCTACACTTTGTCTCTCTACACTTTGTCTCTCTACACTTTGTCTCTCTACACTTTGTCTCTCTACACTTTGTCTCTCTACACTTTGTCTCTCTACACTTTGTCTCCCTACACTTTCTCTCCCTACACTTTGTCTCCCTAAACTTTGTCTCTCTACACTTTGTCTCTCTACACTTTGTCTCTCTACACTTTGTCTCTCTACACTTTGTCTACCTACACTTTGTCTCTCTACACTTTGTCTACCTACACTTTGTCTCTCTACACTTTGTCTCTCTACACTTTGTCTCCCTACACTTTGTCACTCTACACTTTGTCTCTCTACACTTTGTCTCTCTACACTTTGTATCCCTACACTTTGTCTCTCTACACTTTGTCTACCTACACTATGTCTCTACACTTTGTCTACCTACACTTTGTCTCTCTACACTTTGTCTCTCTACACTTTGTCTCTCTACACTTTGTCTCTCTACACTTTGTCTCTCTACACTTTGTATCCCTACACTTTGTCTCCCTAAACTTTGTCTCTCTACACTTTGTCTCTCTACACTTTGTCTCTCTACTTTTTGTCTCTCTACACTTTGTCTCTCTACACTTTGTCTACCTACACTTTGTCTCTCTACACTTTGTCTCTCTACACTTTGTCTCTCTACACTGTGTCTCTCTACACTTTGTCTCTCTACACTTTGTCTCCCTACACTTTCTCTCCCTACACTTTGTCTCCCTAAACTTTGTCTCTCTACACTTTGTCTCTCTACACTTTGTCTCTCTACACTTTGTCTCTTTACACTTTGTCTACCTACACTTTGTCTCTCTACACTTTGTCTACCTACACTTTGTCTCTCTACACTTTGTCTCTCTACACTTTGTCTCTCTACACTTTGTCTCCCTACACTTTGTCACTCTACACTTTGTCTCTCTACACTTTGTCTCTCTACACTTTGTATCCCTACACTTTGTCTCTCTACACTTTGTCTACCTACACTATGTCTCTCTACACTTTGTCTACCTACACTTTGTCTCTCTACACTTTGTCTCTCTACACTTTGTCTCCCTAAACTTTGTCTCTCTATACTTTGTTCCTCTACACTTTGTCTCCCTACACTTTGTCTCTCTACACTTTGTCTACCTACACTTTGTCTCTCTACACTTTGTCTACCTACACTTTGTCTCTCTACACTTTGTCTCCCTACACTTTGTCTCTCTACACTTTGTCTACCTACACTTTGTCTCTCTACTCTTTGTCTCTCTACACTTTCTCTCCCTACACTTTGTCTCCCTAAACTTTGTCTCTCTACACTTTGTCTCTCTACACTTTGTCTCCCTACACTTTCTCTCCCTACACTTTGTCTCCCTAAACTTTGTCTCTCTACACTTTGTCTCTCTACACTTTGTCTCTCTACACTTTGTCTCTCTACACTTTGTCTCCCTACACTTTGTCTCCCTACACTGTCTCCCTACACTTTGTCTCTCTACACTTTGTCTCCCTACACTTTGTCTCTCTACACTTTGTCTCCCTACACTTTGTCTCTCTACACTTTGTCTCTACATTTTGTCTCTCTACACTTTGTCTCTCTACACTTTGTCTCTACCCTTTATCTCCTTAGACTTTGTCTCTCTACATTTTGTCTCTCTACACTTTGTCTCTCTACACTTTGTCTCTACCCTTTATCTCCTTACACTTTGTCTCTACCCTTTATCTCCTTACACTTTGTCTCTCTACACTTTGTCTCTCTACACTTTGTCTCTCTACACTTTGTCTCTCTACACTTTGTCTCTCTACCCTTTATCTCCTTACACTTTGTCTCTCTACACTTTGTCTCTCTACACTTTGTCTCTCTACACTTTGTCTCTCTACCCTTTTTCTCCTTACACTTTGTCTATCGCAAGTGTATCCAAAGAGGAAAAGCCTGATTGATCTAAGAGTTATAATGTGTACTACTTGTAATGTGAAAAGTCGTCATATAACTAAATATTTTCATTTCCAAACATTTGCAATAATAATCCTAACCCTGCTCGAACCATTCTCTGGTTTTGGAAGGAATTCGAGCTGCTAAAGGAGAAGTCAAATCAGAAACATTTTTCGGTAAACTGGACAGCTTACAGAACACCACTGGGACTCAAACTGAAACCCGCTTGATCGCCAGGGGAGAAGCCGTTAAGATGGTAAGGGACATATTTTTTAAAAAATTATAGAAACACTGGAAAAATTAGCTAGTATAGATGAAATTCTAGATCTGAAACAAGCGGCTTATTATTTGCTATGTAGTCTTTTCATTTTGTCGCACTTTCCTTGTGCACGTATTCAGTGAAATAAACGACGGACAAGTCTACCTCTAGTAACAGAGACTGTCGACTCGAAACTGAGCATTCAAACTGAAAAGATTAAACATTCCTAACAAGTCAGGAGGGCTTCGATGAAGCCAGTATTACCTTTGCTAGGAGAGAGACTGAGAGACAAAGAGGCTGCTTTATTGATCCTTACGGAAATTTGTTGTGATTAAGATCAGATCAAGGGATTAGTGCAGAACCTCAAAGACGTATTGGCCACAAGAAAAGATGCCAAGCAAAAAAAAAAAATATGAACATTTGATATTACCACACAAGAAAGAGCTACTGATGGAAATGTCTTCCTTGGACCGGATTGTGCAAGAAATAATCTCCCCTTGGAACAACGATGGTGTACGTAAATGTGACTTTTTGTGACTTTATGGAATCCTCAGATGGAAATCAGTCTCAACGGATTGTCGCAGTCTCCGAACTTCCAAAACAAAAAATCTGTTGAGCTCTTTAATTGTATAAAATAAAATTTATCATTTCCCGAATGTCTTGACTCGCATACTTTTTTACTATTGTGGTAAGTGTGGCTGCATGCAAGCGAAGTTTTTGTTCAAAGTGACATTGATCAAGAGTTCATTCAAAGTGACATTGATCAAGAGTTCATTCAAAGTGACATTGATCAAGAGTTCATTCAAAGTGACATTGATCAAGAGTTCATTCAAAGTGACATTGATCAAGAGTTCATTCAAAGTGACATTGATCAACTAAATATTTTTATTTCCAAACATTTGCAATAATAATGTCAATTGTTACTTGATCAATGCTCCACTATGGATCTATAACTAATTTTTCTTCTTCATCAATGCTCCACTATGGATTTATAACTAATTTTCCTTCTTCATCAATGCTCCACTATGGATCTATAACTATTTTTTTTCTTCATCAATGCTCCACTATGGATCTATAACTAATTTTTCTTCTTTATCAATGCTCCACTATGGATCTATAACTAATTTTTCTTCTTCATCAATGCTCCACTATGGCTCTATAACTAATTTTTCTTCTTCATCAATGCTCCACTATGGCTCTATAACTAATTTTTCTTCTTTATCAATGCTCCACTATGGATCTATAACTAATTTTTCTTCTTCATCAATGCTCCACTATGGCTCTATAACTAATTTTTCTTCTTCATCAATGCTCCACTATGGATCTATAACTAATTTTTCTTCTTCATCAATGCTCCACTATGGATCTATAACTAATTTTTTTACTTCATCAATGCTCCACTATGGATCTATAACTAATTTTTTTGCTTCATCAATGCTCCACTATGGATCTATAACTGCAATACAAATACAAGATATTTTTCTTGCCTTTCAAAAACAAAAACAACAACTCATCTGCTTGACCATGTCAGCATGTCATAGCCGAGTCAGAGGTCGCGCCCAACAAGTTGAGGAAACGCTGCTAACGTATAATGCTACTGTAAAGAGCCGACGTTGGAACAAATGCGGGGCCCTATGTGAAAGGGATTGCGCGGGGCCCAGTCTGGGTAGGGATAAGCATAATATCAAAATTAAGATTTTGTATAAGAAAATACATTCGTCTTTGCCGTTTTTTTTATCGCGCGTAGGATAGGCATTCCAAAATTGACAATTTTGTCTATTTTTCAGGAGATTTTTTATGAGTTCTCAGGAGATTTCCAGGACTTTTCGGATATTTTGCCATTACATGAGATTTCCAGGAGGCCCTGGAAAATCAGGAGGCCCTGGAAAATCAGGAGGCCGTGGAAACCCTGTTATTATTATTATATATATAAAAAGTTTAAAGGGGTTTAATTTAATAATTGACACCTAGAATTAGCGCGTGGCCTATGAAAGTGCGGGGCCCACTGCGACCGCATAGGTTGCATTGGCCTAAGGCCGGCCCTGTTTGTAACTGTTACCGCGATTATTACGTTCTAGTTACCATTGTACTTTACTTAGAGCTTTGCCACGCACCAACGACATTGAACGCGACAGAAAGTATGACATAGTTGGTTTGGAAATGGAGTCACACTAAGGAATAGTTCGACAGTTATTGCCAAGACTTCCCGCTGACTACATCGTCACATGGACACAGACTCCATACCTTGATTGTGTTCTCCCTTCTCAATCTTTACGTCTATTTCATACGCTACATTTTCATGTCCAATGTGAAGTTCTACAAAAGTGAGCAGAGGCCTGTGATAGAACTACACATTAACAAACACAGACATTCTGCAGACATTTTAAAACCTTTGATGTGATCATCAATCGATATTGTCTCCTTCTGATGTTTGTCTTTTTTTTTGTTTGTACTTTGTGCTGGTCTTGGTTCCTGGGATGGTGTTCTAGTACAGTGCTACCCGGCGATGGCCATGTAATTGCATTCTAATGACAATGACCCTCCACCCAGTTCTGCTGAACAAAGACAGACTGGACAGTCCTAAACATTAGATCACTGGTCTGGAATGTTTCCATGAAACGATGTCATTGTATGTAGGTCATGGGGGTGGGGCTTCAAGACAAAAAGCCCGTGGATAAATTTAATGGGCGAAATGCAATCGACGAAAAGTGAATCGCTTAAAATTGTTATCAATGTGTTATAGATGTGTTATCAATGTGTTATAGATGTGTTATCAATGTGTTATAGATGTGTTATCAATGTGTTATAGATGTGTTATCAATGTGTTATAGATTTCTTACACAGGCCGCGGGATACACATTTGAGATCTCAAGAAAACCCACTGCCGATGACAGACGGCGAAAATAGAACCTAAATCGACCGCCGCCGAACAAAAGATATGTCTGCGCTCAGGGACGGACTGGCTATATGGGCAAACGGGCAAATGCCCGGTGGGCCGGTACCAAATGGGCCGGTCTGGTCGCGACCAAAGAAAAAAAATTAATGCAGAAAACTTTTTTAAAAAGTGACAGCAGCTAGACACAAAGGCCCAAACACGTTTTCTTGTTGTTTTTTTAAATTCTTATTGCAATTAATTTTGTTTGAAATTCATCAAGAATATCAAAAACAAAATAAACTATACACTGTACGTATTATCCTTTGCAAAACGTTAGACCGTACTTTCTGCTATGCACGAGCAGCATGGACTGCTTTGATGTCTTCGAGGTTGTGTTTGGCCTGTTCATTTTGCTGGTCGGCATGGGCCTTTGATGGCACTCCCAATTTTTTTTTTTGCTCCTTCCCTCGCCCGTCTTTAAATGGTTCCAATGAAATTTAACCAAAAAGAGGGATGGATGAGAGAGGTTAGGTTAGAAAACATTGATATAACGCAGCAAAAAAAAAAAAAAGATAGGCGCGACTATGAGCTCTTTAACAATACTTAATAAAAATTTACTTTAACACATACACACAGCCGCGAAATTGCAAACCACCCAACTTATTCACAGCTCAATATGGGTATAAAGCTCTACTTTCTGCAAGTTGAAAAGAAAAAGTAAGTTTCTTTTTGTTTATTTTTAATAACATAGATCTAAAAATACTACACTTAAGGCTTTAAAAAAAAACTAGTCGCTATTTTGCAGGGCCGGCCTTAGGTGACCGCACTTTCATAGGACCCGCGCTAATTCTAGGTGTATAAATTATTAAATTAAACCATTGTATAATTTATAACAGATTTCCAGCGGCCTCCTGTCGATTTACCAGGAGCTCCTGGAAATCTTCTGAAATTGCAAAATATACGAAAAAGTCATGGAAATATCCGGAAATTATTAAAATTTAAAGAAAACTCATACTAAGAAAACTCATACAAATCTCCTGAAATATATAGACAAAATTTGTCATTTTAGGGTGTCATTCAATGCGTTGTCAAACTTTATATATTTTGTAGAGAATTAGGCTTACACCTATAATATTACACATGGGCGTAGCCGGGAGGGGAGGGTCTTAAAACCATCACTTGCCTCAGACCTCATTGTCTGAAAGGGAAACTTTACTTACTGCCCCAGTGCAGCCAACGTAATCAAACTACGGTCACCAAATTTCTTGAGCGTAGCCAAAAGGGGTTTTCTGGTTTCCCTTCCCCCTCAAATACAAAAACAAAAGAATTTTACCATTTTCTACCAGTCGCTGGACTCCATTGAATAGCAGATTTGGTTTTTGAATTTTGTTAGCGGAAGAGTAGCAGGCTAATTGCACTGTAGATACCTCAGAATATGCATTTTCAAAGCTTAAAATAACGGAAATAATGCTTGGTTCCGGGGCTTAAGCCTTTGCCCCGGACCCCACGGGGGGGGGGGGGGGGGAGCTCGCAGCGCTCCCCCGGACTTTCTAGCTGCCCTTTGGCGGTGTGTACTGTCTTTCCACTAATTATAGGAAGAGAGTATTCTTCTAGGGTAGAAAAAAACGTTTGAAAGAATGAAAGATCATAATGTCATGATGATTAATTACATATACACACACACCAATATATATATATATATATATTAATTGCGGAGTTGGGTAACCCCGCCCCACCCGAAAATATATGTCATGCCTTTGTGGGCCGGTTTATATGGTAATGCCCGGGCCGATTTTGATACCCAGTCCGCCCCTGTCTGCGCTGAACGTGACAAAATATGTAGGTCGCAGCTAGGACTCCGTAACCATGAGAAATACTGTACTCCTTAGGACTTGAAGAAAAGCTTTATAATTCTACATTTATGTGCTGAACCATGAGGCTAATAGTCGTGACTGTTTCTGAGCTGTATTGCAACTTCCCAGTAGTTTAATAGAATTAATATTGACATACTGTTGAAACTTGGACACCTATTTGTTGGTACATTCTTGATACCATCAACAGTCACGAGATGGTATTAAAATGGTATATACAGTGTAGTCCTGTGTACATTAGCGCAACATAGTTTTATGACATTCTTGTAAGTCTTCCCCTCTGTGCCCATTTACTTGGCCCAGTGGAGAATGTCCACATGTTTCAAGAATTAGACCTATAGGTTCCTGTCTCAGTGGAGAATGTCCACATGTTTCAAGAATTAGACCTATAGGCTCCTGTCTCAGTGAAGAATGTCCATATGTTTCAAGAATTAGACCTATAGGCTCCTGTCTCAGTGGAGAATATCCACATGTTTCAAGAATTAGACCTATAGGCTCCTGTCTCAGTGGAGAATGTCCACATGTTTCAAGAATTAAACCTATAGGCTCCTGTCTCAGTGGAGAAAGTCCCCATGTTTCAACAGTTAGACCTATAGGCTCCTGTCTCAGTGGAGAATGTCCACATGTTTCAAGAATTAGACCTATAGGCTCCTGTCTCAGTGGAGAAAGTCCACATGTTTCAAGAGTTAGACCTATAGGCTCCTGTCTCAGTGGAGAATGTCCACATGTCTCAAGAACTAGACGTATAAGCTCCTCTCTCAGTGGAGAATGTCTCAAGAGCCATATCTCTAGGCTCCTGTGTTAGTCTCCCTTCTAAATGTCATCTACGGATACTTCACTTTTGATTTCTTTCTCAATTAAAAGTCTGTGTAGGTTACATACAGTCTCAATAGACGCGCTACGTACGAATACGTCCATATAGATTTTTTTTTGGCCGGACTTCGTATAGTAAGAAATCGTTTTCAAATGTCCATATATTTTCTTTAAGCCCAAACGACCTTTTTTTTTCAATGAGCTATTCTATTATTTCTAATTACAATTGAAACATTTTTGTCAACAACTATTAGAGTCTATTCACTTGGTTTTTCTTTGTCCTTGACATTAACGGGATATCGATTTTGAACATAAAAATAAATCAATAAAACATAAAAAAATACTTCTTTATTTTTTTGTATTGTTAGAACCAGGCAGCAAAGGATGAATATGTGTGCATCTGTGTGTGTGTGCGTGGTGAAGGACACCAGAAAACTAGCTGTACCTATATAAAGCATAGCGACAAAAAAGTTAGCAGCCAAACCAAACCTCTAGTCTATAGAAATAAACATTTAAGAGCTTTCTTTTCATACTCTTTTTATGATCCTTTCATTTCACTTTTAAAAAATCTATCGATTTTCAGTCCCTAGTTTATTTGTGTCACGCCCCGAGTTTATCTAGTTTTAAATCGTTGTATGTATTTTACAACTTATTCTTGTCATTTCATGACATTAAATTAAAGGTACTAAAGACAATAATTTACATAGAACATTTTGATGACATCAGTTCAAGGTCATTTCGTGCGACCTGTTAATTATGTCGAAAATCCTAGTCAATAGTCTGCACAGAATTGGTTTGTGACAACAACGTGAGCAGATGTAAGTGTCCAAGTTTCACACCTTCCAGCAATAACATTTGATACAAGCTTCCTATTATCGTAATAGCAGAGCTTTCCTGCCACGTCAGATTGGATACGTTTGAGTAAGTCCAGGTCAGATTGGATGCTTTTAAGTTTATCCAGCTCTGATTGGATATTTTTGAATGTATTTAGCTCTGATTGGATACTTTTAAGTTTATCCAGCTCTGATTGGATACTTTTGAATGTATTTAGCTCTGATTGGATACTTTTAAGTTTATCCAGCTCTGATTGGTTACTTTTGAATGTATTTAGCTCTGATTGGATACTTTTGTTTGAAAAGTCGGTAAGTACAGTTGGTCGTCGTTCAAGTTATCTATAACTCTGGTGGACATTTCTCCATTCAAAGTATAGGCTACTTCCCACCTCCCACGCAGGTATTAATGAGCAACAATTGGCCTCTCATTTCTCTGACCAGCCAAGTTCCAAGATTTCAGGCATGATTTAAGAATGCTTCTAATTTCAACTCTACGTCTTTTGATAATCTTAATATTTGGTAATCGATCTCTGTATTCGATCTGTATTCGATCTGTATTCGATCTGTATTCGATCTATTCAATCTGTATTCGATCTGTATTCAATCTGTATTCAATCTGTATTCGATCTGTATTAGATCTGTATTCGATCTCTTGTCTCGTTTGTTTGTTCTGCTCGAGTCTTGTCTTATATTTGTCCTACTTTTTCCAATTTAAAAAAAAGTAAAGGAACAGAGTTGTCCTCTAGGAAAAGGAAAGATTGATGTCCGACAGCCTAAAGTATCATGATGTCCGACAGCCTAAAGTATCATTATATGATAGAGATACACCACTAGGACAGTCAAGATCCAGACAATTACAGATCATGTTGCGTGCCAACAAATTGCTGGGCTCAGCATGGGATCGTGTTACATTCACTGACAACATTCTGAGGATGTTGTTGTTGTTTTCGTTTGAAAGATTTCAACATTGGGTTCAAAGATTTCCTCCTTTTCTTACCTAGTGGCTGAATGGAAGGGAGGGCAATGAAAGGATTTGCCTTTCTCAGCCATTGGGTCAATGTGGGCTGGGTTCAAAGGATTCGCCTTTCTGACCCAGTGAGTGAACTGAAGCTTTCTAAGTATTTGCCTTTCTCAACACTTTCATACACATTTTAAAAGTGATCTCAAAACAATTTGAACATATTTTTGTTGTCAATTTCCGAATCGGACATGTGTATACCATGCGGACATGTGTATACCATGCGGACATGTGTATATCATGCGGACATGTGTATACCATGCGGACATGTGTATATCATGCGGACATGTGTATACCATGCGGACATGTGTATATCATGCAGACATGTGTATACCATGCGGACATGTGTATACCATGCGGACATGTGTATACCATGCGGACATGTGTATACCATGCGGACATGTGTATATCATGCGGACATGTGTATACCATGCGGACATGTGTATATCATGCGGACATGTGTATACCATGCGGACATGTGTATACCATGCGGACATGTGTATACCATGCGGACCAGACTTATGTTTTTAAACATGTTAATTCCAATGGCTTCTTACAGAGTGAGTGAAGAACTTTGCCACAGCAGCCCCAGAGTGCACGTCAAAGTTTCAAGACTTGTCATACGTTCTCCTAATGCTCTTGAGCGACAAATATTTATTTCAATTCTATTTTAACTTTGTTTTGTTTGTTTTGAATGTTTCTTCAGTTTTGAGACTATTACATCCAAGCCCATTTAAAGACAGCGTCACAAACCAAGAAACTAGAGACAGGCTTACTATAGCGATTGAACCCCACAATGACCTGCAAACTATTGTAAAACGCAAGCTTAAAATATATGGCCATATTACACGGTCTTCGGGGCTAGCAAAGACCTTCCTCCAGGGAACAGTACCAGGAAAAAGAGGAAGAGTCAGAAAGAGAAAGCGATGGTAAGACAACATAGAAGAATGGTTAAGTCTGCCATTGAAAGAGGTTCTATCTAAGGCAAAAGACAGGAATGGAAAAAGATGGTTGACAAATTGTGCATGGTGCCCCAACGGTCTAACAGACTAAGGAATAGGTAAATGAACATCATAGTCCAAATCTCCCGCAGGAAAGGGGGGAGGCGGACACCAGGTACCATCAAGACGACAGTCTAGAGCGCATACCACACGACCAGGCAGATGAATGATTCACCAGCAATGAAAAAAACGTACTCTTGTTTGTTTGTCACAGAGAACTTTAGCAATAACTTTTCTTATGAAACTCAAACAATTTTTTTTTTCAAAATTCAAACATTATCATCGCTATTTTAAGAGCTAGTGTGCAAACATTGGTCTGCTTGATTGTCTGGGTTTTTTCTTGTTCCTGTCTAGGGACAATTCCAAGTGGCCAGTTTAACCTTTAAAATAAATTTTGATTCAAATAACAAAGATTCAATATTTCATTTGTAAGGGTTCAAAGCCCAAGTCCAAGGAACTACAAATCTCATTGGAATAGGAAATAGAACAAATAGAAACTTGTCAAAAGGGTAAAAAATAGTTCATAGACAAACAGGAAAAACATTAACAATACTTTAAAAAATAACAACAAAGCTTATGCGAAGTGTAATTGTATTCATTAGTTTGTATCAGTCATGTCATTCAATTTGTAATAGATCAAGACCAACAACAATACATCTGTGCGATTAGAAACATTTTTACCAATTGATTTATTTTGTTTAGCACAATTTCATGCTTTTAGCTTCCTCGATGCGCTGTGAGCCTATCACTTGTCTAGACCAGTGGTTCCCAAACTTTTTTGTCTCGTAGACCCCTTGGCATGTTTTCTGGTTTTCGGTAGACCCCCTACTCAACTTGCAAATTTTTGCAAATTCGTCAACATTATTTTTAAACAAATTTCTAACTATAGTGCGTTGAAGAGTGAAATAGTAATTTAAAACTACACGTCTACGGATATAATGTTTAATATACGAATCTGTTTTTCTATTAATTAGTCTTTCTAACATTAAATATTAATTAATTAATTAATTAATATGCCTTAAGTATCATTGTAAAAGGTTTCGCAAAGAGCAGTTCCTCGTGTATTTCTTGATCTTTCACGTGTGGCTCAAATATTAAATCTGCGGAACTGTTTTCATTAACAGGTGAGGGGCAAAGGCGAGTAACTGGAGCCTAAACCAGGTCTCGTGGGTCAACGTTAAGGAAATATAAAGAGACAGTGACAATTCCGCGCCATGTATCCCTGGGCCGTCCCTTTTTCTTCTTGGCTTGTGGTTTCCAGGCTAGGGCTTGCCTTGTTATGCTAGATGCAGGCTGGCGAAGGATGTGACCTATCCATCTCCAGCGTCTCTGAAGGATATCTACTTCAATGGGCTGCTGCTTTGTTCTTTGTCACAGTTCCTCATTCGAGATCTTGTCTGGCCAGCGGATTATAAGAATCTTCCTCAGGCAGCTATTGTTGAATACATGGATTGTTTCATGGTGGTGATGGTGGTTCTCCAGGTCTCTGCTCCATAAAGTAGTATTGGCTTATTAATGGTGTTACATAGCCTAATCTTGTTGGTGGTGCTTTTTTCCCTAGATCCCCAGGTGTTCTTAAGCTGATGGAAGCAGATGCCAAGCAGATGGGCAAGACGTGGGGACAGTTGGAGAGTCTCGGCCAGAACCGAGATGCCTGGAGAAAGATGGTTAGTGGCCTATGCCCAGAAAGGACCACAGGCATAGATGAGATGAGATAAGATGGTGACCATTAGACAGGTTTTAGCACACAGCGCTACACCTTGTCAGACCAAGCTGTATTTCTATCTTTTGCAAAGATTTACATAAGAAGCTTTTAATTTTATAACTCATGCCACCGAAGCGACCTTAAACTGTATTGTCGCTTAAAGAAATTCTTTTAATAGTAACAGATGTAGGTTTTTGTAAAACGGCTGGTACAATCAATGTTTGACTTTTGCTGTTTTCCGTATTTTGCTATAAGTAAAGAAATCTTGAAAGACTCCCACAAACCAAAATCATCTCTGTATGATTTCAAACAGATAATTTGTGGGCCTATTCTGAACTTTGAGTGTTCAAAAGTTGTTCAAATCTTAATTTTTGTCAGGGTGGCATTGTCTCAGATGATCCTTCAGCGTAACTGGTCTCATATCGTCATAAAAGTGTCACTTAGGCAACTGTGTGTTTAACAAGGAAGGAATGAATCCCAATTTTTAAATAATTAATGCTGTACTGTCTACATTTCTTTTTTTTTTCTAAATATTAGTTATATGTAGACAAAATTAAGCTATTTAAATAAGTATAGAAATTGAATACAACAATGTTTCGTTTCAATAGCAGGATAAATATTGAAAGGATTAAGTCGGGTAAAAATCATATATATATTAGTGTATGAAATAATTACATTAATGAAATGTGAAAATTAAGTAACGACCTGTTTAAGTGAAATCTATTGCCGTAGACCCCCGTGGACATCTCATAGACCCCCAATTTATTTTTTTACTTTTGTAGACCCCTTGGAGGTCTTCGTAGACCCCTGGGGGTCTATATAGACCACTTTGGGAATCACTGGTCTAGACCAACTGAGAAAATTGGGGGGGGGGGATATCTGAGTGAATTTTTATTGTATTCGCTTTTTAAAAGCTATTCTGTAAAAAAAAAATTGTCGGAACGACCTGAATTCGAACTCATGGCTCAAGCCTCCTCAAGCCGACAGATTGACCACTCTGCTAGTGAGATGCCATGAAAATAGACTATATTGTTAGTTACAAATTACTTTAAAGCGTCGACCTATAAAGGGGACTAATTCAGCTTATACCACCACTTCAGTCAGTATAATTCTTTCCATTGTTCGAGATACCAAACAAAATAATTTATTACCAATAGTTAATTAACTAAATGGTTAATTTTTTAAATTGATTCTTGGGTTGTCAGGTAAAAGAAATAATTGTGGGAAATTTCAGTTTGATTCGAGATTGGGTGTGGGAGAAATAACGTGTACAAACTGTTACCAGACAGAGTGAGTAGATATAAGCTTTGTAAAAATATAGACACTTTTCAATAACAAAGGAAAAAAATGCTACTCTTGTATTATCTCCTCAAGGTCATAAGATTTATGTGTCCGGTTGAAAGCTACTTTATAGTGTTACCTACTTCACTGCCCACAAGTGCCACGCCTATGTTGTGTTTAGTGTCATCAATAAGTACTATAAGAGGCTATTAGACTTTTATCATTGCAATAGATGCCACTATGTAACACTATTTAGGAAATGATTAGATACTAAAACTTGTTCACCTAATTTACACAACTTTTTACAAATCTCTTTTCTAAAAATATCAAGATATTTGTTATTTTAATCTTAAGCCACTAACAGAGCTCCATTTCTTTGTATCTGGGGCTATAGGTCAACATGGTACTGACCAATGACGCTCTCTCTCTCTCTCTCTCACACACACACACACACGGTCACCTATATCTTTAACTCTCATTTGTCTTTCTCCCTTTCTAAGCTTTGTCTTCCTCTCCTCCTCCCTCTCCCCTCCCTCTCTCTTCCTCTTCTCTCTCTCCCCCTCTCTTTCCTCCCCTCTCACTATTCCTCCTCTCACTCTTCCTTCTCCTCCTCCCTCTCTCCCTGTCTCTCTCTCTCTTTCTCCCGCTCTCTCTCCCTCTTTCCTTCTCTCTCTCTCCCTCTCTCTCTATTTCTCTCTCTCTCTCTCCCTCTCTCTCTCCCTCTCTCTTTCCCCCCCCCTCTCTCTCCCCCTCTCTATCTCTCCCACTATCTCTCTCCCTCTCTTTCTCTATCTCTCACTGACTACTCAAGGAAGACATTGCTAGTTGGCCTATTGTTTAGGAACTATAGATTTGTCCTTAGACCGCCCCCCCCCCCCAAACACTGTACTTTTACCCCATCTAAAAATACAAGATACAAATATTTACGAATATTATTTTACTTAAGCTTAATCAAAAATATTTATTCAATCTGACCAAAACATGTTTCTACGGTAACATTAAAGACTGTAGTAGACACGTGCAGAGCAAGCCATTTCATACACACAGTCTGTTTCTGTCAGTTCAATGAATTCATAAATGACATTTTTAACTTTAACATGGAAAACATTTTTTTTTTTAATTCCTTCTATAAGCTTACACTTTCTGCCCGGAATGAAAAAGATGAAAATACTTTTAAAAAAAACAACAACAAAGCTTATATTACGTATAATGAGTGTTGGGTCAGTCATGTCATTCAATTTTTCATAAATCTAGACTAACAGTGGTATATCTGTGCCATTAGAAATAGTGGTACCAATGGTTTTAGTTTACCACCACATCTGTCAGGCACAATTTCTTTTCCTTAATCAATACCAAACAAAATAATTAATTACCAATAGTTAATTAACAAATCGGTTAATTTTTTAAAATTGATTCTTGTGTTGTCAGGTACTAGAGATAATTGTGGGAAATTTCAACTTGATCCGAGACTTGGGTGTGGGAGAAATAACGTGCTGAAGCTTTTTACCAGACAGAGTTGAAATAACGTGTTGAAGCTTTTTACCAGACAGAGTTGAAATAATGTGTTGAAGCTTTTTACCAGACAGAGTTGAAATAATGTGTTGAAGCTTTATACCAGACAGAGTTGAAATAATGTGTTGAAGCTTTTTACCAGACAGAGTTGAAATAACGTGTTGAAGCATGTGTTCGACCCTTACAGTTATGCATAGGGGAGATAGCTGCCACATATTCTTATGTTTTTGAATTTATGGATGTAATAGAGTAGTGCAAGTTCTAGACAGTCTCATAATTAACGTGAATGTCGTGGGTTCGATCTCCATACTGGCCATTATTATTTTTCTTTATTTTTCAAAGACAAAATAGGATTGCTTACTTTACTTTATTATTACTTTATTTTTTTTTTAAATTATGTTCTACATTCTTCAAATTCTTTTGTCTGGCATTATTGTCTCCCTTTCATTTTCTCGATTCTATAAACAAAAGTGCAAACGAGATTTGACAAAACAGAAAACTTTTTTTTTTCGATAAGAAAATTAAAAATCATGAAATAAAAAATTCGTCTCTATCAAGGAAAAAGATCGACTTTTGTCAGGTACCAAAAGAATAAAGAGCATTCTCTTGTTTAATATTCTCTTCACATTAACTAGACAAATAAATAAGACTCGTAGAGTCTAGGCTTTTAGAACGTGGTCATCTTTAGAAACAACTGGTTGTTTATAGTGTTCATCAATTTCAACTTATTACATTAAGTTAAGATTAGATATAAAGACAGACAGACAGACAGACAGACAGACAGACAGACAGATAGATAGATAGATAGATAGATAGATGGATGGATGGATGGATGGATGGATGGATGGATGGATAGACAGACAGACAGACAGACAGACAGACAGATAGATAGATAGATAACTGGATAAATAGATAGATAGATAGATAGATAGATAGATAGATAGATAGATAGATAGATAGATAGATAGATAGATGGTACAAAGTGGTGTCAAAATGAAATCGGAAATTCAAAAAAGAAAACAGAAAAAAAAAGATAGCAAATGAATGAAACCATCACTAAATAGAAACATCGACTCATCTAAC
Source organism: Biomphalaria glabrata (assembly GCF_947242115.1). Taxonomy (NCBI): domain Eukaryota; kingdom Metazoa; phylum Mollusca; class Gastropoda; family Planorbidae; genus Biomphalaria; species Biomphalaria glabrata. Next base: position 36,744,234 of record NC_074713.1, read on the forward strand.
AGCTCTCTAGATAAATCCAACTGAGAAAACTTACTTGATAAAAATGACCACGCCCACTTTGGCCATGTCCTCCTGCACTACTCTCCAGGTGTCCGTCACTAGCTCCTTCTGACGCTCCGTGAAGCTTGGCAGCTCAACTTGCTGCTCCTCGATGGACGGACACGAATTGTCCGGAGACATGCCGTTCACGGCTGGACTACTGCCATTTGTCTGCGGCAGATATTTCTTTCGGTGGCTCGCCTTTTCTCCGGCGCCTGCTTTCATCTTGTCCAGTTTAGACCCCTGTCCACCCATAACTGTTCCAGTCTAGTGTCTAACCAAATACAGTTCAATTAGTGGCTTGAATCAAACTACACAGTTATCTTCTTATCTTATCTTATATAATACAGACGTTCTTTCAAAAAAGAAGATGTCTTAGCATGATGTGGTCAAATGATTGCTTCATAGGAGATATCAATATGTGTTCCAAGATTTGTATTTAGTAGATTGATATATCTAAGTCAAAGACTGGTTCATAACAGTTTGACACAAAAACCGAATTCTGGATTCAAATTAAAGAATTTCTCTAATTTTATTTTAGAACAACACAAAAGCTAACAGAAAAAGTTATCCCGAAAAAATCAGTTTTTTCCCCTGAACAAACTACATCAACAGATGCCAATGTCTTGTTGGAACTGTTCAACTTTTTTTCTTTGTATGAATTTTTAAATTAGTTCTTTGATTTGCAAGGGAAGCAAATGCTGATCGTCGTCTGTCATCTACTTTCGTTTCCCGGCATCCATCTTCTCATGACCCTTGCTCTCAACCAATCAAAAACTTCCTCGAATGTTTGTGTTCTTTTTAAATATTTTTTTTGGTCTGAAAATATAAAGAAAGAGACTTTGAATTCTTCAAACATAGTTTGAAACTGACATAAATTATCTCTTGTTGGATTCGACTACTTACAGAATCAATGTAGTATAACAATAATAAAGCAGTCAATGCAAAGTTCTTGAATCTAGAATTTTGTTTCCCTCATTGATTTCCATACAATTTACATTTCTTTTGATTAAAAAGAAAACCGATTCTATTGTTAACGACATGAGATACTGAAGGCCTGGGTTGAGTCTGACATACTTTATGTTTAATGTATCGATTTTGAAAAGCACATTAACAGAATGTATCGTACCAGAAGACTCAACTTTTTACCCATTATTAGATCAGACAGATCGATACTGCCCACATAAAAGTGTTGTTTTTTTTTCTTCCCGTCCAATCGCAAAGGCAAATAAACAAACACGCAAACCCTTGGGTCAATAGCTGGTCAGAAGTTCTAAGACAACTCCAGTTGTCTGAAGATACGCATGTCAGGACCCGGTGGAACGGAAGTTCACATAGTCGTACCAACACTGTTGGGTTGATTTTAAAGATTTAGTTTTCATAACTAATTTATTTTAAAAAATAAACACACACGCAATATTTGACAACTAAGGTGTGTGTAATGTTCAAGACACTGTAATGATGACTGTACTGACATGTTGATTAACTGAGTTGTTGACTGTATTGAAATGTTGATTATTGAAATATTGACTGTACTGTAATGATGACTTAACTGAAATGTTGATCTATTTTAGTGTTGACTACTCTGTCAAAGCAAGTGATATTAATTATTTAATTTCATTTCTTTATTTCAATGTTGACTGCTCTGAAATATTGACTATATTGTAGTGTTGACTGTGCTGTAATGTTGACAGCTCTGAAATGTTGATTATATTGTAGTGTTAACAACGAGGTTGTCTAAACTGACCAAACCTACCCATGCCACGTATGCGGCCGACTTTTTAAAGCGAGGATTGGACTTTACAGCCATCTTCGAGCCCATAGGATATGAGAAATGTGCTCATCTTCGATATATATATATATATACTATTGGTATTATTTCATTAATACTAGACAGTCTCGGGCACCTTGTAGATATGATAAAAGAACATAAGGATGAAGGAATGATAGTACATCCAAATGATACGAAACAAGAACGCCATTTCGAAGGTCTATCACTATCAGGAAAGAAACATCTAGTAAGCTCTATGAGTTTCTTCTTCTTCGAACTCTCCAAAGAGCTCCATAACCAGGATGCTCATCTAATCACAACCGTCGAGGCTGTAGACTGAGAACCTCAGGTGAACCTCTGGTATTCCCATTCCCTAAGCTGTTTCTGAAAGTACAGTGTCAGCCGCTTTCAGTGCGCCACCCCTCCCCCTCCTTTGATTAACGATGACCTGGTCACTTTTGTTTTATTTCCTTGCTGCGCTAACTGCAAATGTATTCAATTTTGATTTCAATCATTTGAGTTTTTCAATTGAATTAAGGGGACATAACATGAACCTTTTTGATAACTTTATAATGCACTCCAAGGCATGTCTCTTTTTCTCCCTTTTTTTTATATTGCATTATTTCTTAAAAAAAGAAATTCCCCAGACCATTGCTCCCCCTCAACACAAACACTCATTGTTTTTGTTTAGCGCAATGTCATGCTTTTAGCTTTCTCCATGCGCTATGATCCTATGTCTGGACCTTTAGGAAAGGGGGAGGGAAGTTGGGGGTAAAGGTCACCGAAATATCTTTTAAATGTATTTTATTTTTTAAAAATGTACGACTAGAATCCGAACTCAAGGGCTCAAGCCAATCCACTAACCACTGGGATAGCAAAGTGCTTATGACAATTAAACGCTTTATACGTATCCATTGTTAGTTTCAAACTTTTAAACGACGACCTAATTTTCGTGATATAGATTCAGTCTTTGCAAAAGTAAAAGACTATTACTTGCATTTGGATTACTGGATCTAGTTAGAGGCATGGCTCAAGTATTTCTATTACGTATTGACCAATGGAACAGTTATTACTGGATCTAGTTAGAGGCATGGCTCAAGTATTTCTATTACGTATTGACCAATGGAACAGTTATTACTGGATCTAGTTAGAGGCATGGCTCAAGTATTTAGATTGCGTATTGACCAATGGAACACTTATTAGTGCAGAGTCTCACACATGGCGGCGGAAGAAAACATTGGACAGCTTTTTGGTGTCTCCGGTGTACAAAGTCATTTAGGGGGGTGGGGGGTGGTGGGGTGGGGTGGGTGGGGTGGGGCACATTTTTAGCTCGACAGGATCCATTGTCTTCGTTTGTAACTTTTTTTTATTTTATTTCGTTGGCAATTTGGAAGTTCAATTTAGCGTCCTTGACATTGTTGAGTTAATTTTCAAAAATGATTCCTAAACAAATTGTAAATGAAGTCCAGCTGATGATTGTTACGTCATATGGTGCGCACAAAGTTGATGTACGTCTATTGATTTGTTTGGAAATAGAACCAAACCAGAGACTTATCTATTACTAGACAGATATTACCCGCTGCCCGAGGGCCTTAACTTGCGTATTGCTGATATAGTGACTAATATAGTGCATTAGAAACAATTAAAGAAAATAATAATGTTATATGTAAAGCGAATGCACGAATTCATGAATAAAAAAATATTATGAATGGAGCTAAAAATAGCTAATTGACCTGAATTCAATTTTTTATGAAAACATTGGCGAACGAATGTAGATCTATATAAAAATGCTTTAGAAAAACAAATTTGAATGTTAATTTGATTAAAGTATGAAATGAATGGACTATAATTAATATGTTCATGTGTTTAATTATAAAACTATCTTTGCGAAGAGAAGTTCTATCATCTTAGAGTTCAAATAGAGTTTTAGACCTAGGAATAGAGAGAAGTGTAACATTTCGCGTAATGTCTAATGAAAGAATGTTCGTCTAAATTCACAGATAAGGAACGAATTTATGTAAAAGTGCTTTTAAAAAACAAAATTGAAGGTTAATTTTATTAAATAATGAAATCAATAGACTATATTTTGTATTTTCATGTGTCAAAGTAAAAAAACTATCTGCGCAAAGTGTAGTTTCTAAAATTAGATCTAGATCTGAATCCTTTCGATCTTTTCATCTAAATGTGGTAAACATAGCCTAGATCGATGATATTATAATTATTTCATAGAGTTTGGTAAACTTTTTTTTGAGGGTCTTAAGTTTTTTTTAGGGCTACAATACATACACTACGGTCTAAGTTTATGCCAAGTTTTATCAAGATTGGTCAAACGGTTTTGATTTCTATTCGGCACATACATACATACATACATGCATACATACATTCATACATACATACATACATACGCCTTACTTTCTACTTAATACTATAGATATCTAGACTGGAAACCGGAAATAAATTCCCATCCCCTATTGATCGCTCGTGTGGACATTTTGTAGAAAGTTGGATCAAGGCGTTGTTTTGTAAAGTAGTTAAAAGTTATTTTGTTTTGTTTTTTCAACCCTAACCTATGTAACAATTGTTCAATTACTAGATCTAGATCTAAAAATTAAATTATATGTTATATAGGTTAGGGTTGAAAAAAAAAGACAACTACTTCTTTACAACTTTACAAAACAACGCCTTGATCCAACTTTCTAAAAAAATTTCACATTTTTTGTAGTGTTAAAAAATCTCCATGTCAGGTCTAGATGTAGTAGATATAAGTCTATGAACCAAACATTACGCACGATCAGTTCCCACTGGTTCATTTGTTCTCGCTGGAGTGACCCGCCTCTGGATGCCTTCTAGTGTGTTCTACGCCCTCCGTCCACCTTGAATGAATAGGCTAGACCAAACAATTGTGTGGGTGTGTGAAGGGGGAAGATCGTAGACCAGTGGTTCCCAAACTTGTTCCCCAACGGAACACATCGTACTTTCTACGTATTTAGCGGAACAATTTGTTTATTTTTTTTAGAGAGGTCAATTCACGTGGTGGTCTCCAAGTTAACTATTCCAGCAGTTCGTGGGACACCCATTCAGGCCTCGCGGAACACTAGGGTTCCGCGGAACACAGTTTGGGATACACTGTCATAGATTGCATTTTGTTTTTAGCTAATTTTGATTTATGCTACGTATCTTCCCTTACCCCCTAAACAGAAGAGCTCTCTTGTATGTTTTATGGCCAGCAGTGTCGGGCTGGCATTCGCTTTCTTTCTAAAAAGGTCGACACTAATAAACTCAAGATGAAAGGCACACAAAGCTGCTATTAACTTGCCAGACACAAACACACACACACACTCATAGAAATGGCGGTATTTTTAAAGTCTATTGGGTTAGTGAATAAACGATCATTTCGACACGTACCTATTTTAGTCAACAAAGTCAACACAATGTGTTTGAAAAGCTGTGAACTTCTTTGTTGTCCACTGAGTCTGGCCAATAAATCATTAGTTGGTTGTTCATGTTTTGTGTGTAAGATGATAAGTCGTCATTGGTGCAGAGACGAATGGGAAATGGCATTTGTTAATCTCAAAATATGTATATGTGTCTGTCATTATAAGTAACTAATCTGTAGTATGGTTGTTATGGAGTGTGTGTGTGTTGCTATGGTGATGTTGAGAGGAGGTTGGCTATTGGTTGGTGGCTATGTAGTTTGAATGAATTAGCGGCGTTTTCGTCTTGGGTAAGAGAGACGACTCTAGATTGCCAGACTGAAAAGAACACACTAACAGGCAGCCATTCTTAATCTCATCAGACCACAAGGCCTGGCAGTCATTCTTAATCTCATCAGACCACAAGGCCTGGCGTCATTCTTAATCTCATCAGACAACAAGGCCTGGTAGTCATTCTTAATCTCATCAGACCACAAGGCCTGGCGTCATTCTTAATCTCATCAGACCACAAGGCCTGGCGTCATTCTTAATCTCATCAGACCACAAGGCCTGGCGTCATTCTTAATCTCATCAGACCACAAGGCCTGGTAGTCATTCTTACTCTCATCAGACCACAAGGCCTGGTAGTCATTCTTAATCTCATCAGACCACAAGGCCTGGCAGCCATTCTTAATCTCATCAGACCACAAGGCCTGGCGTCATTCTTAATCTCATCAGACCACAAGGCCTGGTAGTCATTCTTAATCTCATCAGACCACAAGGCCTGGCAGCCATTCTTAATCTCATCAGACCACAAGGCCTGGCGTCATTCTTAATCTCATCAGACCACAAGGCCTGGTAGTCATTCTTAATCTCATCAGACCACAAGGCCTGGCGTCATTCTTAATCTCATCAGACCACAAGGCCTGGTAGTCATTCTTACTCTCATCAGACCACAAGGCCTGGTAGTCATTCTTAATCTCATCAGACCACAAGGCCTGGCAGCCATTCTTAATCTCATCAGACCACAAGGCCTGGCGTCATTCTTAATCTCATCAGACCACAAGGCCTGGTAGTCATTCTTAATCTCATCAGACCACAAGGCCTGGCAGCCATTCTTAATCTCATCAGACCACAAGGCCTGGCGTCATTCTTAATCTCATCAGACCACAAGGCCTGGTAGTCATTCTTACTCTCATCAGACCACAAGGCCTGGTAGTCATTCTTAATCTCATCAGACCACAAGGCCTGGCAGCCATTCTTAATCTCATCAGACCACAAGGCCTGGCGTCATTCTTAATCTCATCAGACCACAAGGCCTGGCGTCATTCTTAATCTCATCAGACAACAAGGCCTGGTAGTCATTCTTAATCTCATCAGACCACAAGGCCTGGCGTCATTCTTAATCTCATCAGACCACAAGGCCTGGCGTCATTCTTAATCTCATCAGACCACAAGGCCTGGCGTCATTCTTAATCTCATCAGACCACAAGGCCTGGCGTCATTCTTAATCTCATCAGACAACAAGGCCTGGTAGTCATTCTTAATCTCATCAGACCACAAGGCCTGGCGTCATTCTTAATCTCATCAGACCACAAGGCCTGGCGTCATTCTTAATCTCATCAGACCACAAAGCCTGGCGTCATTCTTAATCTCATCAGACCACAAGGCCTGGTAGTCATTCTTAATCTCATCAGACCACAAGGCCTGGCAGCCATTCTTAATCTCATCAGACCACAAGGCCTGGTAGTCATTCTTAATCTCATCAGACCACAAGGCCTGGCAGCCATTCTTAATCTCATCAGACCACAAGGCCTGGCGTCATTCTTAATCTCATCAGACCACAAGGCCTGGTAGTCATTCTTAATCTCATCAGACCACAAGGCCTGGCAGCCATTCTTAATCTCATCAGACCACAAGGCCTGGCGTCATTCTTAATCTCATCAGACCACAAGGCCTGGTAGTCATTCTTACTCTCATCAGACCACAAGGCCTGGTAGTCATTCTTAATCTCATCAGACCACAAGGCCTGGCAGCCATTCTTAATCTCATCAGACCACAAGGCCTGGCGTCATTCTTAATCTCATCAGACCACAAGGCCTGGCGTCATTCTTAATCTCATCAGACCACAAGGCCTGGTAGTCATTCTTACTCTCATCAGACCACAAGGCCTGGTAGTCATTCTTAATCTCATCAGACCACAAGGCCTGGTAGTCATTCTTACTCTCATCAGACCACAAGGCCTGGCGTCATTCTTAATCTCATCAGACCACAAGGCCTGGCGTCATTCTTAATCTCATCAGACCACAAGGCCTGGTAGTCATTCTTACTCTCATCAGACAACAAGGCCTGGTAGTCATTCTTAATCTCATCAGACCACAAGGCCTGGCAGTCATTCTTAATCTCATCAGACCACAAGGCCTGGTAGTCATTCTTAATCTCATCAGACCACAAGGCCTGGCAGCCATTTTTAATCTCATCAGACCACAAGGCCTGGCAGTCATTCTTAATCTCATCAGACAACAAGGCCTGGTAGTCATTCTTAATCTCATCAGACCACAAGGCCTGGCAGTCATTCTTAATCTCATCAGACAACAAGGCCTGACAGTCATTCTTAATCTGATCAGACCACAAGGCCTGGCAGTCATTCTTACTCTCATCAGACCACAAGGCCTGGCAGTCATTCTTAATCTCATCAGACCACAAGGCCTGGCAGTCATTCTTACTCTCATCAGACCACAAGGCCTGGTAGTCATTCTTACTCTCATCAGACAACAAGGCCTGGTAGTCATTCTTAATCTCATCAGACAACAAGGCCTGGCAGTCATTCTTAATCTCATCAGACAACAAGGCCTGGTAGTCATTCTTACTCTCATCAGACAACAAGGCCTGGTAGTCATTCTTACTCTCATCAGACAACAAGGCCTGGTAGTCATTCTTACTCTCATCAGACAACAAGGCCTGGTAGTCATTCTTACTCTCATCAGACAACAAGGCCTGGCAGTCATTCTTACTCTCATCAGACAACAAGGCCTGGTAGTCATTCTTAATCTCATCAGACCACAAGGCCTGGCAGTCATTCTTAATCACATCAGACAACAAGGCCTGACAGTCATTCTTAATCTGATCAGACCACAAGGCCTGGCAGTCATTCTTACTCTCATCAGACCACAATGCCTGGCAGTCATTCTTAATCTCATCAGACCACAAGGCCTGGCAGTCATTCTTACTCTCATCAGACCACAAGGCCTGGTAGTCATTCTTACTCTCATCAGACAACAAGGCCTGGCAGTCATTCTTAATCTCATCAGACAACAAGGCCTGGCAGTCATTCTTAATCTCATCAGACAACAAGGCCTGGCAGTCATTCTTAATCTCATCAGACCACAAGGCCTGGCAGTCATTCTTAATCTCATCAGACCACAAGGCCTGGCAGTCATTCTTACTCTCATCAGACCACAAGGCCTGGTAGTCATTCTTACTCTCATCAGACAACAAGGCCTGGTAGTCATTCTTAATCTCATCAGACAACAAGGCCTGGCAGTCATTCTTAATCTCATCAGACAACAAGGCCTGGTAGTCATTCTTACTCTCATCAGACAACAAGGCCTGGTAGTCATTCTTACTCTCATCAGACAACAAGGCCTGGTAGTCATTCTTACTCTCATCAGACAACAAGGCCTGGTAGTCATTCTTACTCTCATCAGACAACAAGGCCTGGCAGTCATTCTTACTCTCATCAGACAACAAGGCCTGGTAGTCATTCTTAATCTCATCAGACCACAAGGCCTGGCAGTCATTCTTAATCACATCAGACAACAAGGCCTGACAGTCATTCTTAATCTGATCAGACCACAAGGCCTGGCAGTCATTCTTACTCTCATCAGACCACAAGGCCTGGCAGTCATTCTTAATCTCATCAGACCACAAGGCCTGGCGTCATTCTTACTCTCATCAGACCACAAGGCCTGGTAGTCATTCTTACTCTCATCAGACAACAAGGCCTGGCAGTCATTCTTAATCTCATCAGACAACAAGGCCTGGCAGTCATTCTTAATCTCATCAGACAACAAGGCCTGGCAGTCATTCTTAATCTCATCAGACAACAAGGCCTGGCAGTCATTCTTAATCTCATCAGACAACAAGGCCTGGTAGTCATTCTTAATCTCATCAGACCACAAGGCCTGGTAGTCATTCTTAATCTCATCAGACCACAAGGCCTGGCGTCATTCTTAATCTCATCAGACCACAAGGCCTGGCGTCATTCTTAATCTCATCAGACCACAAGGCCTGGCAGTCATTCTTAATCTCATCAGACCACAAGGCCTGGCAGTCATTCTTAATCTCATCAGACCATAAGGCCTGGCAGCCATTCTTAATCTCATCAGACCACAAGGCCTGGCAGCCATTCTTAATCTCATCAGACCACAAGGCCTGGCAGTCATTCTTAATCTCATCAGACCACAAGGCCTGGCAGTCATTCTTAATCTCATCAGACCACAAGGCCTGGCAGTCATTCTTAATCTCATCAGACCACCGCATTTAGATAAAAAAAAAGAGTTTAAGTTTGTGTGATATAATTAGAAAAGTGTATGTTACTGCAGGAGGTTACCGTGCTTATGGAAATATTAAGGATGTCCACTCTATTCTATTAAATACTATTGAGCACATCAGAGCTAGATCTAATTATAGAATGAAACGGGATAGTTTGAACATTAAACCTGATACCAAAAGGCAGTGCTGAAATTTTTTCATTTGTCTCTAATAGACAGACGACTCCTTTAGGCATAAAATAATTGTACTGGTACGAAGAACAATCCACCAAGTCTGTCAATACTGGTGCGAGGATTGCTTCCCCCTGACAGAACACACATTTTCTGCTATTGTTCTCTACTATCATAATCATATTAAGGCCCCAGGCAGTGCGGCGGTTAGGGGAGGGGGAGGGAGTATAAGATAAGATGTTAGTACTTTGAATGATCTTTTAGTTATTAGCAGTGGCGTAGCTAGCAATGTGCGGGTGGTGCGGGCCGCACGGGGCATCAAGTGGTGGGGGGCATCAAACTTACGATAAACTTTCTCAGTAAAAACAACACATGGTACAGATATGAAAAAACCCACAAACTGCTGTATTTGAAATGTTAACTACAAATTTAATTATTTTGCTACTTTGTTCATCTCCTATGGTCTTTCTTCAATTAATTGTAAGCTGTAGACCAGATTGTATCAAATTTACTAGATTTGTTTCAATATCTTAAGGTGAAACACTTTTACATGCCCATTTTCTTCTAAGGTACATGGTACATGTTGTTACTAACTGTTACTTTATTGTGTTACTTCATTGCTCGGTACGCTACTTTCATCTAGATCTAGAGCTTAAACCTCTAGACTCTAGATCTACAAAATACATGTCGTTGTTGTTTGTTGATCTTTTTCCAATCTTAAAAAAAATTGTCTGACATCTTTTTTTGGTGTACTGTAACCGTAGTCTCTCATTGATTTGAATGAAATATAATTTTAAATAGTGATGCATTTCTTGTCGCAAAGTGTCCTCATATTATGATATAAAAAAACAAAAACAAACTAAGGCAGATATAAAAATAAAATTAGTCTGAAAGCTAAACAGAATTTTGTAATATGTTTAGTAGTTCAAAAACTGTCTGAACTGTTGTTTTAAAATTTCTATTTTGAAATAGTGTAAAACATTCAAGCAGGACAATGCGTCCTCAAAAGTCTTCATCGCATTGTTTTGTTGTCTTCTGTGATGTATACAAAATGTTGATGCAATCTTTAGAACAGAATGAAAAGGAGATTTAATCTAAACAAAAACAAAATCAAAATAACATTAAATATTTAGCAAGCCAAAGAAACATCAGAGTGTTAACTTAGGAATCGTTCAAGTTGAACTTGCTTGTGCTATTGCAATTAAGGAGGAAACCGAATCGGGGAGCAGGTTTATAACAAAGATCTAGAAGTTAGAGAGATAACTAAATGGATCATCGAATAGTGCCATTCTCTGACCAATGCTTAGTATATGGTTGAAACTTATTTCATTGCTCTTAAAGAGATTTAACGCCATATATTTATACAAAAACCTCAGGAAATTGCTATGAATATTCAAAATTGACAGGAAATCAAAGCCCAACAGATTCAAAACGAGATAATACATCTTTCATTGGTGGCAGCGCTCAAGACAAATAAAAAGTTGATATCAAATTCGTATTATTTTTTTGATACTGCTAGTGATCTCCGATGACGGAACATCCAAAGAAATAGAAATTAGATAGTCATTTCTAGGTTTCCATATATGTGAGAATCAGACGTCATCAGAATTTGCTGAACCAATGCTCCAAGCACTAAAAAAAACATTTATCCGTAGATAAACTACGAGGCTAAAGCTATGAAGGTGCTTCCAATATGACTGGATACTAGAGTTATCTTTGTGCGTTGTTTTATCAGAAGAAGCCGCTGGAGCATTTAGAAATAGATGCACTGGTTTCTTGCTTTGCTACTAAGAAGGCAAGGTTGTCATTGCCGGAAGTGGTAATGGATGTTTGCACTCCACTACCTATAAAATGCTTCCAAATGGCATGCGTCTCAAATAGCCTCTGACAACCAGTCCAAGTCCTCGCCTTCACGTGCAGCTCAGATATTAAGTCCGGCGGAACTGATCTCACTAACAGGAGAAGGGGCAAAGGCGAGTAACTGGCGCCTTAACCAGTAAGCTTCAGGCAGGAGGGGCTCGTTAGCCATGGCTGGCTACCCACCTAGGAGAAGGAAAACACTGAATTCAAACCTCTGTTGCCTTGCAGCTATACCCAATCATGGGAAAGGCTTCGGGAGTCAACCCTGAGGAAAAATCAGGAGCTGGCGACCCTAAGGCAGTTTGCAGCACCCAGTGCTACTCTCTGGCAGAACCTGCGACGCCGCTGACCCCAAACTGTATCGGCACTGCCGTTCTTTTTGATACATCTGCTGCGTGAAGATGGGTGGGGGGGGGGGAATGATGTGTGGGCGACATCGTTCTGACCACAGCTATTGCCCAGGCATTCATCTCATTACCATGAGTTGATCCTTAGTCGCTTCGCGACGGAAGGAGGCCATAGACTAAGAAGGCCAGAGAAATGTTCAATAAATAAATATTCGATCTGTTTACTGTGAAATAATGGACGTAAAACTAGTTTGTATCAATGTTTCAAAGTTTGACACTAATAATTGTTTTAGGAATGTAAATGTGTAGAATTGGAACCAGAACTCATAAAACATTTCTTTATAGATTTGAAACTCCGTTAACTCGTTTCATTCTGTTCAAAAATGTGTACAAACATACAAACTTTTAATTTGTGTTGGAGTCCTGCTTCAAACGTAATAAGATTATTAAGAAGCTACTCTACTTGCATTGGAAAAAATTGGATATCATTTATTTACTCTCAAAACAGAATCTGGCACTCAATGGGCATCGCGAACAAGTTGAAGAAGAATTGCAAAGACAAAATCTAGGTCATTTCTGGGAGCTTGTGAAATTACTATCCAAATCCACACAAATGTTAAACGTACTTATTTTAATATAGGGTGATTACGAGTCAGATATTTCTAAATAATTTCCCAAATGTTAAGGCTACGTTGTCTTGGATAATGACGGTGTACTAGTTCTTTTATTGACATCATCTCAATTCCTTTTCTGCTTGAACCATTCTCCGAGTTTGGCAGAAATTTGGGTTGAATCTGAAATCAATTCAGTATCATTTGTATGAACACTAGACAGTTTACACACCTTTTTATCCACTTCAGCACACCGCTAGGACGTCCTCAGCAAAATAACCGGAACTAGCTTTCAACGTTTGGTTCAAACCCACTGAGGAGAAGCCGTCAAGATGGTTGTGGTTTAATTTTCAAAAATTATAGAAACTCTTGAGATATTGACTAACACAGATAAAAAAAAAAATTCTACTAGATCTGAAAGACAGTTTGTTAGTTATTAGGTAGCCAACATTTATTTTCTCGCATTGTGATTTTGGTCGTTGTATTAACTCAAATAATGGACACGCAAGTCTACCTTCAAAAACAAAAGATTGTCTATTGAGACTGCGTGATTAAACGGAAAACATTAAAACATTCTTAACTAATAGTAGGGAAGACATCGCTGTAGTCAGTGTTACCTTTATTCAAACAATGAATAAACAACCAATACTTGAGCAGTGAATACAAAAGCAATACTTGAACACTGAATACACAAGCAATACGTGAACACTGAATACACAAGCAATACTTGAACACTGAATACACAAGCAATACTTGAACAATGAATACACAAACAATACTTAAGCAATGAATAAATACACAAGCAATACTTGAACACTGAATACACAAGCAATACTTGAGCAATGAATACACAAGCAATACTTAAACAATGAATACACAAGCAATACTTGAGCAATGAATACACAAGCAATACTTGTACAATGAATACACAAGCAATACCTGAACAATGAAAACACAAGCAATACTTAAACAATGAATACACAAGCAATACATGAACAATGAATACACAAGCAATACTTGAACACTGAATACACAAGCAATACTTGATCACTGGCTACACAAGCAATACCTGAATAATGAATACACAAGCAGTACTTGAACTAGAGTTAGCGCGGGGCCTATGAAAATGCGGGGCCCACTGCGGCCGCATAGGTTGCAGTGCCCTAAGGCCGGCCCTGCGTCTATGACCTCAAAACACATTTTTTAAAAAAGTGGATGTTTCATGGGCTGTGTATTGATCTTTCATGGGCTGTGTATTGATCTTTCATGGGCTGTGTATTGATCACTTCTTTCAACAACAAAAAAAAAGTAAGTACTCAGCAGTGTCATCGGCTGTGCAATAAGTATATAGAAGAAGATAGCACACATGAGTAGCCTACGTAGGCCTATCAACAATAAATGAGAATTAGATGGGCTTACCAAATAACAAGTACGGTAGATGATACTATTTGACAAGAAAAAATGAGTGAAATGAATTATTTCAATGCAAATTATCGCTACCGGGAGTTGGCTCTAATTGAAACTATGACAAAGAAAAAACAAGTTCTATTATAAATGCCAGTGTGAGAGGTTGGCAGTGTGTTTGCATAAAAGATTTTTGAAAATTCCGGTAGTTATCAATTTAATTTTTTTTTATAAAGTATAATTACCGGTAATTATCATTCTTTAAAAAAAATTACAAAATAAAAAAACAAAGCAGAAATTGTTAAAGATTTATTTTGTTTAAATAAAAACAATGCCTTCGTTTTCGAAGATTAAGGATGAGTGCACTATGTCACATGACTACGCCAACTACATTACGACCTGTAAATATTGTTTTAATAATCTTGTCTTTAATATCATTTCCGTTCCTTGGAGAAATAATTTATTTCTGAAAACGTCTTTTTCTGCTTTGGATTTTAGACACACTCTTATCACCTTATAGTTAGTTAACATAAGCCATGAATATAGAAGTCACAAGTCAAGCAGTCACTGGGATTGTCATTTTGTATTTATCATAAGCCATGAATTTAAAAGTCACAAGCCAAGTAGGCACTGGGCACCATATACATGTTAATAAGGTCAGAAACCAAAAGGAAATCTTGTTTACCTAAATACAACGAGACTACAAAGACAGTTTGTGTGGAAACACAAACTTAAAATCGGCCCCCGAAGTGAGGCAGGCTTCAATATTTTCAGAAAGAACATCCAAATGAAATTATATCCAAGACAAATGAGAGATAAGAACGGAGAAAGAAGGTTGACAGATCTTGTGTAGTGCCCCAACGGTCCAGCAGATCAAAGGATAGGTGCAAGTGAATGCAAAGTTAGATGTGATCCTGGCCTAACTAGTTCCCCTTTCAAACCTTGTGGTCTATAGGGCAGATGATGTAAAGTTCATCTGTTTTTGTGGCCTACGGTTAACGAGGGTGTCATGTAGCCAGCACAACGACCAACCGCCTTTACTTTTCCCCAACTAATATCAGGTACCAATTGGAGCTGGTTGGACTCAGAGGCACCTAAGGATTCCTAAGTTGAAAATCCCAGTCTTCACCAGGATTCGAACCCGGGCCTCCGGTTCGGAAGCCAAGCGCCTAACCGCTCAGCTACCGCGCCTCTCTTGGCCTAAATGAAGTCTTATAATAGATGTAATTGTTTTGAAAAGGATCAATCTTTTATTAATAGATGTAATTGTTTTGAAAAGGATCAATCTCTTATTCGTTTTTTTTTGTTTTTTTTTTTAAAAGAACTATTTCCGCAATAAAAAAAATGTTCACGAAAATGACGTTTACAAGATTACTATTCTTTTTAATTTAGGTCTAACGCTTTCAGAAAAAAAAAGTAGCCGTTGCATCAGAACTTTGAATGGTCTAAAATATTGTGATGTCGGATTTTCAATATCTTTTCTAGTTTACGAGATCTAAACGGGACGGACGGACAGACGGACAGACATTTCGCACAAAACTAATAGCGTCTTTTCCCCTTTCGGGGGCCGCTAAAAATACAGATTTACATTACCATAGTACACTGATGCCCAACCTTATTCAATCTGCGGGCCATTTTAATTTCCAACACTAGTGTCGTGGGCCACATGATGGAAAAAATACAAAAACTGAATGAAATTGACCTGAAACTATTTTATTTCAAACCCGAGGATCTAGTACGTACATTGAAGTATTGGGAGAGTTGAGTTTTCTCTTTACACTTTACAAAATGGCGTAAGTTCTTTTTATATTTAGTTATTCTTGTTATTTAAAAACAGCCTCAGACTTTCATTATAAAAACAAACATGTTGGCTAGCAATTTTCTATATTTTGTGCCGACGTTTTGGCGGGCCTGATGGAAGCAAAGTATCAGCTAACAGACAGGAACTTAAAAAGCCTTATCAGCCCTCAAACAATTTCTTGACACAATTGATTAAATAAACTCGCGTTCAAGGGCATCTCCTAAGGTACGTAATACACTGTACAGCATTATTTATTGTTTCTTACAAAATCTCTTCGATGTTTGTCTATGGAATGAGGACAATAAAAAATAATGGAATCACGAACAATTATTATATCATCATGTTATAGTGTTCTCATGTTCTCGAATATCATGTTCTCTAATATTATGTTCTCATGTCCTCGTGTTCTCATGTCCTCTTGTTCTCATGTCCTCGTGTTCTCATGTCCTCGTGTTCTCATGTCCTCGTGTCCTCGTGTTCTCGAATATCATGTCCTCGTGTTCTCGAATATCATGTCCTCGTGTTCTTGAATATCATGTCCTCATGTTCTCGAATATCATGTCCTCGTGTTCTTGAATATCATGTCCTCGTGTTCTCGAATATCATGTCCTCGTGTTCTCGAATATCATGTCCTCGTGTTCTCGAATATCATGTCCTCGTGTTCTCAAATATCATGTCCTCGTATTCTTGAATATCATGTCCTCGTGTTCTTGAATATCATGTCCTTGTGTTCTTGAATATCATGTCCTCGTGTCCTCGAATATCATGTCCTCGTGTTCTCGAATATCATGTCCTCGTGTTCTCGAATATCATGTCCTCGTGTTCTCAAATATAATGTCCTCGTATTCTTGAATATCATGTCCTCGTGTTCTTGAATATCATGTCCTTGTGTTCTTG